>NC_070649.1:7960940-8245940 GCF_947347685.1 Pleuronectes platessa
TCGGTCAACCGGCTGGCCTTGACGCCGGAGTTCGGAGAAGGTGTGCTCGTCTCTCAGGGCTCAGCGGAGCGTGGAGATGATTACCTGCGATGATAACTGTTGACTCCACACAACAGGGGGGATGAAGCCAAAGCTGAGCAAACGTGAGAGACCCAGCCGACACTTGACAGGCCGCGGCTCGGCATGCCCTCAATGAAAATCACAGCGTTGACGTCTATATTTGATTTTTAAACCATGATTATACAAATAGATATATTCATACAATGAGTATTATATAGTTTTGAGTGAGGGAGGTGAGCAAAAAGCCGATTGTAGGGGTGACCTCTGTGGATGGGTCACAGAGGTCACAAGTAATGACCCCCCTTGATGTTCTGGGTATATACTGTCATGGTTTAATGCACTTAGTGTGGTGTCGCTTTTTGATAAAAGCATCAGCTAAATGAAATGTAAGGTAATGGATGTTTTTATTTATTTAATAGAGGGAATAAAACCATGTCTGAAGACAAGGGGATTTGGGGGAAGGTTGTTTGGAGACTCCAAGGCTACAACCACAGTCGTGATTGAAGGAGTAGTCCTTAATTAAACACCATTAAATCAATATTTTTTCTCGAGGTACAGTTTGCAACATCCCCCCCCCCACTTCATAACAGCTGATTCAAAATAAACAATTACTTTACTTTGATTTGTATCACAAGTTAAATTGGGCATTTCCTAGCTCGAAGCCGTGAGCTAGTCGCCTTATTGTTTGCCTAACAAGCTCGGCTGTATCAATTAGCGCACTTGCTCAAAATAGCTTGTAATCTCATCGACAATGGAGAGCAATCTATCAAACTACCCCTCAGGGTATCTGCTCTTCTAAATACCATGTAGCCACGCAGATCTATGGATTTGTGCCGCCAGCTTTTGTGCATCTGACAAGCCGCAAAAGACTGAATAGAATATATGAAGCGCATTCGTTCCCTATAGGCTGCTCCCCGCTGTGTGACTCCCGTTGTTGAATCACACAGGTGAGAAATCCATCACGAGGTGTCACAGATGCCAGCAGGCACCGGTGGCAGGTTGACAATGTGCAGCACAATCTGACAAACAAGGGGTTTTCACACCGGGATAACACAGGAAATCACAACAACTCACTGCAAATAACCTGTTGATGTGTCGCAGATTGCCGATATACTGTATATTCAAAAATATGACAACATATTAAATTCTCCAGATAAAGAAAAGGTGCATCATAGCTGCTCTATTGTATTTTGTATTTGCACACCACAACAATATTGCTGAAACAAGCCATGATAGCTGAATCTGTCCCTCCAAATGTCTGGATTTATACAAATCAAGCCTGTCAGGGAACAGTTTTTCTCCACAATAGAACCTCAACATGAGAAAATTGACATTTGAAATCCTGCTGGTAAATAATATCAAAGCAACATGTTGTGTGGTATTAATTCCCCTCCATATGAGCTCGCCTGGTTTCTCATAAAGGCACAAAAGGGCAGAAGTGTTTTGTCCGGTAAAGGACATGTTTGAACGGTCTGTTTACTAACAACACAGGCAGGTTTGTTATGTGGCACCTTTGGACACAAGATAATTCACATTGCTCCACTGGAGACATGAAATAAATATCGAGACAAACTAAAACACAAACAGTCCATTGAGTGTTTTATAAAACCCTAAATGCCTTTGCAGCAGTCAAGCATAGTGAATAAATAAAAAGCAGGGACAGACCCTTTTTATTCTTGATATATATTTAACCCTTGTATGTTGTTTGGGTCTGTGGGACCCGTTTTCAATGTTTGCTAAAAGAAATTTTTTATATTAATATTAAAATGTTTTTCAACCTGAGACTCATTGGCCAGGACTACGTGAAGTGTTAAATTGTACATTTCAAGCACCTCTGCTCCCACATTCCTGCACATTTTATGTAAAAGTTCTCTGCCACTTTCTGCATCTCACAAGGATTCTGTGGATTCCCCTTTGGATTTGAAAAGGGGAATCCAAAGGGGAATAATAACCCCAAAGTTTGCAAATAAATGGGTTTGGTCCATCTCATTCCAGCTTTCTACGAAAACACGCTGTCCCTCCAAATTAGTGCAGAATGATTTACGTTATGAAAAGTTCGTAAGAAGGCTTGATGTCCTGCACATGAGTCCCTGCTATCCGTGTCGGCCCTGGTTGCATCCTTATCACATTGGTAGCCATGCCATTTCATCATTTTTTGACATCCATATGTTGGCTGCTGATGGCCTGGCCTGGATTTGGGACTGGCTGCAGATGAAATTTTTACGTAGCTGGCTGATGGTCAATCTCATCCTCTTCTTCAAACTCACTGTCAGACTCTGAATTGATAGAAACAGGATCTTCATATTCTCTAAACTCTTCCCCTTCATTGTCTTCCAAAGAGTTTCTCTCTTCAAAACTCATTTCTCATGTAGACTGATATGAGTGGGTTCAATGTCTAATTAAGTTCAAGAAATAGACCTCAACACTGATGAAAAACCCTCTTTCAAATTAGTTTTTTCTTATTATATCTTGATTGTAATTGATGTCTCTTTGTTTATTGCATTTTATCACAAAAAACGAAAAGCACTTTTATCTTAAATGTGATTTAACAGGGGTAATTGACAAATATTAACCATATATGCTGTTTATATTGCTTGTAATTGGGATAAAGTTAAACAGTGACCAAACAGACAAGACTGAAAGCGATGCGTATCATGTGGCTGGATATATTGACTGAAATGAAACGGTTGAAATGGAATTGATTATCTATTCGAGAGCAGTTGTGGGAGACTGAGTTTTAATAAAGGCATTATGGAAATTGCACTATCACGATGGACATTAGAGATGCTGCATGATACGTTCACTGCATTTAAATGGACTCGATCAATCGCTGACGGAGGTCGGCTTCAACCCGCTCACACGTTAGCAACGCAGGAAGCCATTCAGACATGTAAATTCTCCTCCGTGCCATTCTCTCCATCTCAAAACTATTAGCTCGTCTTGTCTCGGCGTTCACCTCTAATTAAAAATCCGCCATTAGCATTTTTTCGGTCGAAACGTCTCCACTTTCCCCATCAATAACAAGCTGATTTATATGCATAGCAATACTCACAACAGCGATATCATTAACCAGTTATTGCTAATTGTGGGAGGCAATGGTGCAGGGTACGGGCCTTGTGTGCGTGCACCAATTATCAAGTTAATTGTGATTTATACTATGCACGTAGAAGGAGATATATATATGTATGTTGTATTGTAAAGCTGGATTTTTGTGCATGTGCTGAGAATCTATAGTAGCTTTAATAATCAATGTCCCTTGTGTGTTGCTTTTGATTGTATAAGTCGGTTGTATAGCAGAGAAATGGAGAGCAGCCTTTTTCTCTCCCTCTGTGAATTAGTAATTAGATTTGAATCAACAGATTAATAACAACGACAACACCCACTGTGCCAAGAGAGGATACAACTATCATCCACAGCTTTACACACACACACACAATGACCACGTTGAGAGGGACACATTCAGCTCTGGGTAAAGTCTCACAGTGTTTGCCGACATGTCGAAACCATCAAAGTCTAGACTCGCCATTACAAAAACAGCTCTGGGACAATAGTCCAACGACGCAGGTTTCTTTTTTTCTTTTCGGTCTGTGCTTGTGATTGGGTTTAGATACAATTCTAAAGAGCCACTTCTCCAAATGACTTGGATTTGAAAGGGACGGGGGAAAACAAAGCGGGCAGACGAGACAAAAGCGCGAGCTAATCCAAAGCTAATCATTCGTAATAGCAGACATCAAACCCGATCCATTGACGGCCGCTGAATGCGAAACCAAACATACCTCGTTTATCTGCTCAAAGTCAATAGAAGGAGAATGTGGGGACGGACAAAAGGCATATCTCAGTGGCCATGAAAACCCACAGCGTATTTCCTGTGTGTCATTAATAGAAAACCCTAATTCATTGCGGAGAAAAGGGGGCAAAAAAAACAAAAACATAATTAAAAGTAAACACTCTGAACTGCCTCGGTCCCCCCCCCACCCCCGTCTCTGATCCTTTGCTCAAACACCGAGTGCTGTTTCACACACAAGCCCGACCTCAGACCCGCAGACAGGAGACAAATGAAAACACACACACACACACACACACAAGCGTGCAAACATCCTCATCTCCGGCCGTGCACGTACACCCACTCAGCGGCGGTGTCGGCGCCCCGCAGAGGGGTATCAACACGGCAGCTGGCATAGCCCTGGGCTCTTTGACTGTGGGGCTCGGAGCACAGTGTTCAAGACTCACCGCCCGGGGGGCCCTGCCGCCAGGAGCTGTCACTCAAAGCCACGGGGGAGGGGCTTAGCAACAGGATGGACATGATGTCATGACTTTTATTTAGATTTTGTTCACACTTCCTGCAGGGGAGCTACGCCTCTAGTCTGGGGGGGGGGGGGGTTCACATCTTAAATGTATTTTTACTATTTTTTAGTCCAATTTTACTTCATGTTTAATAATTCAACTTTACATTAAGAGCGACACTAAAAAAAAGCCCATCTACTACTTTGCCTCGATAGTCAAAGTCACTTTTCTTTCCCAAATGGGAAAAACAAAAGCAGCTGCTAAAACATGCAGTGATGCATCCCATCAATCTCTCATGCTGTCTCATGTCAAATATTGATGTCGGCGATATAAAAAAATAAAAAAAACAGCAGTGTGAAAATATTTTGAAAAGGTGAGCACGTAATGTTTTTCTGGTGTTTCCTCTTCCCTCTTACTTCCTCACACTGTTTCTATTTACCTTTTTACCTGCCCGTTCTTTTCTTAACTCTTCTCTGCCGCGCGGTGAGCCGAGCAGCAGAGTCGTATTGTGTGTTCCCAGCCCGGTGAAGGATGCCGAAGGGTAAGGCGGCCCACTTCCAGCATGTGACCTTGGGCGTTTGTCTCACTGAAACAAGATTGTTCGGGCGGGGGGCAAGCCGGCGCCCGGAAGACATGATTCGCCAGTGTTGTCATTTGACGTCCACTTGTGTATTAACACACCCCTGCGCCCAGATAACACATCTGCAACTTCGGAATACATCCCCCCTTGCCGAGGCATCTCATGCCTTTAGAGTATGAATTATTCAAGCCTTCCTGGTTTCTCTATCCCTCGTGTTCATCATTTCATCGTCATTTTAGAGGTGAGCATTAACAGACACACACTCAATGACACTACATGGTAATTCATTGTCGCTGCTATTCCTACGCTCCATCCGCAGATGCTTGAGCCCTCAGCAGGAGGTTAAACGGGTCAGTGTGAGTAAAGCACGAGTGCAGAGTGTTTTGTCGAGCTGGTGTCAGAGTGTAAAGTGGAGGAAACATTTACAGCCATTATGCAGCAAATCATTTCCCAGTGCAGGCACGAAATTGAAAGTGACAAATAGATTTTTAACCTAAGCATGATCTCGGGGAGAGATTCCACAAAGAGAAAATGTGTGTTGGCACATCGGCCAACGTGTTTACTATACAATATCAGATCATAATTATATATACATCACAAACTACTTGGAGGCAAATTAAGCGTTTGGAATTATTTAGTATATTTATATAAAAAATTCATCATACAAAAAGTATTGATCGATGTTTTTTGAATGATTTATGAAAAGAGTTTCTTACGTGTAAGTACGAACCCTAAATGTCTTTAAGTGTTTATGATTAATATAATTAGTTTTGTTTTCACCTTGTTATTCCGTAAGTCCACAACGGAAACAGAATTCAAAAGTTAACTTCACACGGTGATGGATATATCAAATGAATTCACCCAAATATTTTTTTCCTAACAAAGACTTTTGCAGAAAAAAAGCATTACTGAAATCAAATGAAAAAGGATGAATAATAGATATGAACTAGTTTAATGTATTTTTCCTGATTACCATTATGCAGCATCATTTTTCAGTACCACTGATAAAAAATGCCTTCGTATTTCCAATCTGCTCCACACTCCTTCCACAGCTTGTAATCTAGACCTACTGTCAAAATAGCATTTTTTTTTCAAACATTGTCAGTTGATGCACGACAGTTTTCATGGACGTATTAGAACTAAATGTGACGAGTAAGCCAAACTTTACTTCTAAAAAGTGATAGATTGCCCCTTAAGTTGGTTCAGAGGCAGGTGGAGGTTGCACATCAGACTCACAGGCAGCATTAGCACTGTGGATCCCGGTGGTATGAGAGTGTAGGAGATATACAGTACGTGACAGTGAGTTAAGTTTCTGATTCCATTATCCACCTGACAGATAATGCTGCTTTACCAGCTCAGAAACCCCCACCAGGACACATCCAGGCAGAGGAGGGAGACGGAGGGGGGGGGGAGATGGAGGGAGCCTGAGTGAGAAAGACAAGGCTTTCCACCCAGTGCTATCCTCTAAGGCCTGTCAGATGCATCCTCCCACCAATAAGACCCGCAGCTGGACATTTCCCAGAGGGCTCGGGGCTGAGGTATTGGCCTATCAGAGTTGCTCGCCGCCTTCCCTCAGAGCGCAAGGGCTGTCACACCTGTCAGCCCGCCGCCTCCACCGTCTACACTAACAGCCTCGCAGCAATATAGTGTCCATAGAGCATCCAGAGCCACACTGGAGACATGTTGTTGTTGTTGTGCGTGTGTGTGTGTGTGTTTGTCTATGTGTGTGTGGACAGGTGAGGCTGCAGTCAATAAGTGACTTGGTCTTGGCGAGTGCTGCTTGTGGTGCAGGAAGGGTTCTTCCACCAAGTCTGACAAGGTGCCTTTTGGTTTGTCCTCACTGCTTCTCTCTTTGTTTACACTCTCTACAAACCCGTCTCAAAATTTAGAAAATGGACGTTTCACGAGGGCCGGTTTTTAATAGACCAAAAGCGAAACATTCAAATCTATCGGCCATTTTGAGAACGCACATCAACATGCGTCTCTTTCCAAATAAACCTTGAAGATGTGTTATTCTTATTGATAATTGATTATTAGTCGTTTTTTGACTTGTTTCTCTGGCCACCTGTTGATTGCTTTTATCTCTGTTTTGTTCTCCACCTTCATTTGCTGGGGGAAATAACTGGCTCGTTTAACACAGCAGCTAGTAATGCTGAATATTAGCTTCCAATGATACAAAACAAAAAAGAGCTTGGACCAGAGAATATTTGTCATTTTTATGAATTTTTGGCATAAAAAAATGATGATTAAAAATGATGAGCCAATTCTTTTTCATGGATTGATGGATAATTCTGCTGCAAGCACATTGTCTTTTGCTCGGTGTTGGACAAATAGTGCAAAACTGACCTTTAGAAAGAACAGTCACTGGAAACAATGCTGCTGACACGAGACTCGAGAATGAACCAAAGGTTGCGAGTTGAAAAACCAAAACGATGAGCTAAGAGATGGTAAATCGCTCCGTGGTGCTGAAAGGAGCTGCAGAAGCCAGTGATAGGTCAATGAGAACAGCACTTGTCATATTACACATCCATCTTACCCAAGGGTTATATTCAAACAAAATGATTAGTGCAGCTTTAAATTGGCTCTGACAGTTCTTGTCACAAATTGTACAGCCTAAAATATGCGTTAATGAAAAAGAAAGAGCACCGTCTGCCATTCCATCCTCGGTATTTAAGCTCAGAGACTTTATGACATGGAGTAAAAGACACATAAAGGCACAAACAGGTCAACATCCACGCTCTCCGCATATTAGCAGCTAAAACAGGGCGTGTTACATGTGCACGTCTGCCAAAAAGCTTGTACTTAGCCCCAGTCCTGGATTTCCAGCGCTAACCTTGATTCAGGGAAGTGACGAAGGTTGCCCCGGCCTCCCCCGAGGGTCACTGACATATCTCACACCAGCAGAGCGAACTGGCCCGTGGGCTGCTTTGATTTATCACCCGCCTAATTAGGTCACCTGAGGCCAAGCTTCATTCGACAGGAGGCAGAATCAAAACTGCATCTCTCACCAGCCTCCGTCCCTGGCACCCACCTCCCCTCCCGCTCCCTCTCCCAGCCTTTGCTAATAATACACATTAGCTCCTGTTGCCCTGGCCTCTTCTGGCGATAGTCATAATATATGGAAATCTCCTCCATACATATGGAAACCAATGCTAATCGGAGTCGAAAGCTACACAATTACCGCGGTGAGGCCGGTGGCGGAGACGGTGCTACAAATCAGCGCGGCACAGCGGCAGTAATGACCCTCGCTGTGGGGGGGTTAGCCGGGGCTGAAGAAATCATAAAGATAGTGTGTAGCATGGAGCATATGGAGGGACAAATGCACTGATTGCGCTTCGAGGCCAGAACAATCCAGCCTGTCGCGCGCCGAGTGGCATCTCTCTGAGAACACACTGTCTCACTTGTGGTGTCGTCTAATTTATGCTGCTTATCTGAGAGTGTGTTCATCGTTTGGTTTGTTATTCAAGTGGTGCGAGGAGTGTGTGTGTGTGTGTGTGTGTGTGGAAAGCAGAGAAGTCGGGAGGCAGGTTGGGATTCTCTATGAGCGCCATGCACAAATGGGCACGGAGCTGAGCTTGGATGCAAATCAGGGATCTACTCCTGTGTGTGCATGTACAGTACGGGGATGTGTTGTCTCCCGTCTGAGTGTCAGAGTTTTGTATCTCTGAATGTATGCGATGCAGTCAGGGGGATTCTGCTCCTTCTGCTCGGCGATAAAGCTCGAGCCGATCCCATCACGGCTGCCACCGAGAGTCATCAATAACCCTGCCAGAGGCTGCCAAGTGTGCGACTGCATATATCCGCCACATGGACACCTGCCCTTCCTTCCCTAGCAACCCTAGTAAGAGGTGTGTGTGAGTGCGTGTGCCGTTTGTACATGTGTAGCCTCCGTGGGAGTCATCGCCACACGGAGCGACTGCTGTGCTGTATCCCTGTGATATAGAGGATTCGCTCTGCAATTATTATCCGTCAAACAAGGGTTTAAAGCTTCGCCAGGCGGCTTTCCATGTTGGCAGCGTGCACTGGGAGGCAACTGGGCGAGACATTTCCACTTGAATACCCAAATACAAGTAGAATATAAGGACAGTGATTTGCCCAGTTGATGTAAAAGCAGCCTGGTCAGTCGGCGAGGATTTTTGAAGGGCCTGACACGAGTGAGTACCGAGCACAGAAAGTATATTAAGATGGATGACACATCTCTGCTTCCTCCCACTATTGACAAATGCCCAATCTTGCACTGAAGACGTCATTTGGATCCACAAGCTGTGCAGTAGCAATTAGGGGAATGGGCCGTAGTATCGAGGTACTGCCGATACGAGCGCTTGACCAATCACAAATCAGTCAATCAGGAGGTTTCACCCCCTTGCAATAGCATCACAGAATGGGGGGAAATGAGCAATGGGACGAGTCTGATCGTCTTTTATCTTTGAGAAAGGCACGATTTACGGTTGAGGTTATCCGACGGTCACGGTTTGTTTTGGGTCCACACCTGCCTTTGCACACAAATGGAGATCAGTGAGTAGCCTCTGAAGACACACGGCGTCACTGTGTCTGTGAAGAATCCTGTGAAGACACTAGAAAGGACTCACAGCCGTTGATGCTGCACCGCCGAGGTGCTGCTTTGGCGGTGAACATGTAGACACGGTGCGAGTGTTCCTTTCTTCAGATTGTCTCCTCGCCGAGCAACATTTCTCGGCTATTTTCAGCACGGAGATCAGATTTATTCCTCTGCAGCCAGCGGAAAAATAATTAGGTAACTTTTTTATCTGACTGAAAAGTCTTTTAACCATAATTAGCCTCCGCTGTTAATACTCAAAACACAAGAGAGGGGAAGAGATAACGCAGGGCAGTGCGGAACAGTGCTCATTAGAACAAATGAATTAAAAAAGGACTTTCATAATGGCGCTCATCGTGGGTAATGGAAGTCTTGAAGCGCACAGGATTTTCAGATCTATATTCAAATGTGACAAACATATGTTTCAGGAATGCAAAAGTCTCTACACGAGGGCATACATATGGAGACAAAGCCTGAAGCTCCCAAGAGCCAAGTTCCCCCCGAGGTTCCAACCGACGCTGTGTGCGGCTGGGAGAAAGCTGGAGAGAGAGAGAGGTAAGGAGGTAAATCACTTCCTTCAAAGACCCCCCCCGAGGACCGGTGACTTGGATGATACAGTTAAAGAAAAAAAAAAGAAAAAAGAGGGGGGGGCACTGAGGAGCTACCAACACACTTCCACCGGCAGCTTCCTCATTTCTCTTCTTCCTGCTTCACCAATTTGAACTTGAATCCCCCGACCTCCTCCTCTGCCCTCAGGTGGGCGAGCATTGCTCACCTCTCTCGGGTTGGGAGGGGTGAGGCAGAAGCATCACGCGCCAGGCTACCGACTTTCTTCCCTTTACCCGAAGACGGTCAGGAAGGAGAAGGCCACAGCAGAGGGAAACGGCTACCCGCCCGATTCCCTGTGATCTTTTTAACAACCCTTTTTATTGACCATTTACAAGGTTGGGGAAGTTTGGCTCCAAAATACAGCAAGGAGCCCGCCTTTGTTTCAGGAGCCAAGGGCATTGTTCTGCTTTTCTAAGCTTCACACTTAAGTTTCCTGCACGTCGTCCTTTTTCGCTTTGATAAGCGATCGTGTTAAATTTGTGAGGATGAGTTTATCTGACTTTAAAAAGAGCCGTCACCGTCTACACATACACAGGAGGACAGGTGGGACGCTCTCGGTGTCTGAGCCGAGCTCGAGGACTCTCAAGTCGACTTGAATATTTATTTCTCTTCTAAATTTAGAGTTGCTGACAACGAAACGTGCCGGACTGAGTAATCTTTAAATAATGCATCGGGCATAAATAGCAGTTTTCAGGGGCTGGAGGCTGAGTGGGTTTTGGTGCGTGCGTCTGAAAGGATAAATTATTAGGGACAACTATTTATAGGCAAAGTCTGCTTTCTGCTTATGACTACAAAAGATTAGGATCCAAATATGATTATCATCTTCCTGTTCTTAATTTGACTGAGTGTTAGTTTGTGGATATATATGAAAGCATCATAACGCTTTATATTTCTAAAGTCCTGTCCCTTTCATTCATTTTGTATATGAAATACTTCATTGTCAGATGCAGACTAATTATCTAATTTGTTAATGCGATGGCATTTGAATTTCCTATTTCTCTACCTGCTGCCATAAACAAAGAATATAGAAATATGAGGTAAGACATACAAATAAATGTTCAGTTACAAAAATTTGAAACTTTTAGGATTCTAAAAGACTCCGCAAGTAAAATGTCAATGTACTTAAACTTTGTCTACAAGAAAACTCAATTTAAAGTACATAATGTTATTATTACTGATGTCGTTTGAATTTTAAAAGCTGGCCTGGTGGTAATTTTGAAAAATGTTCCCTGTGAGTGTTTTATAATATTTTGGGCAAATTACATCCTGTCATCCTTATGATGTCAGCAGTATCCAGAAACATGAACACATCAAGAGTTCAAAATCTTTGGATGCAAGTTTAGCTAGATTTGCTTTTGGCGACAGTTTAATATATGTACACTGTAAAAAAAAAAATCCACAGGACTTTCAAGATTCTATCATTTATTTTATACTCTGCCGATTGAGGTTTCATTCAATCAATATCAACGTCCTCAGTTCAAATCCCGAACGCTACCATAAGTGACATTTGCCCGTCTTTGCTTGACTTCTGCCCCGTTCTTTGAAATAGATTTTCCGACCTCTTGCTCCGACGTCCCATTTTTCACATTAACAACGCGACACCCCCGACGCGCCTGAATCTAATAAGAAGGAATCAGTTGATGGATACGCTGCTGTCAGCAGCAGGACCTCTAATGGGACAGAGACAATGGCTAATTCGATAGAGCAGCTTCGCCGTGCTCGATAGCAAGGGCTTGGGACGAGGTACAGAGATGTTAAGTGTTTTTGTTTGAGAGTGTGTGTGTGTGTGTTCGTGTGTGTGTGTTAGTGGGGAGGGGGGTGGATAAGCTCGGTGAGTGACTTTGGGGGACATGTGACTTTGTGCTGTCCTTTGTAGTGTCCGTGGCTGTCAGGGGAAAGCGACAGGCGCTTATCTCCTTCCTTCGGCCGGCTTATCTACTGCTCACCGACACATCGATGGGAAATCAATGGAAAGCCTTCAGTGCGCCATCAATATAACAAATGACCAATTCAAACTAACACTTACTGTCGATCCTGAAGGAAGCCCTCGCTCACACAGAGCCCCCCCAAGACCCCTGGGGCTGAGCGCTGACAATGGATGGATGGATGGAAACACAGATTAATTGAGTTGTGCATATCTGTGGTAAATACAATTGAACTTTTCAAAGTATCAATTGCAGAAATGCAGAGACTCGAGTAAATCAAAACAGTTGTGTGTTCATGTGCGCTGTGCAAAGCTGCGGCTCCTGAAGAGTTGGACAGATTGGAGAAGCCTCCTGCACGATTTAAGTCACATGTATGGTGACTTGTTGGCATCCCTGTTATAATTACATGTATATACTGATGACGTAAAAGGCGGGGGTGGACAATGTGCCACGACTAAGATGAACGACAATGGCAGACAAGATGCAAGATGGAGACACACAGTGAGCATGAGCCACAGCAACACACACACAGCAACACACTAACTTAGAGATTTCTTTTGTCATTACGATCTTTTTGTTCATCATTGAACTGTGGGGGGGCAAATTAGATGTTACACAGACCACACGACGACAATCAAAGCTATTTTTATTCCCTGTTGTTCACACTGCACTTGAATTTAACAAGTAAATATTCAACACTCTAGGTTAATGTTGCAGACCTTCTTTAATAAACAGAAAGCAAAGTTGTATTTGTTTCCCTTTTCTTACTTGTATTATTCTTCATCATTATTAAGTCATCGCGCTAAACCTCCTACAAGGTAATAATATTTTGAAACTGTCAGCTGCAAAGGTTAAATGGAATAAAGCATCTGTCGCATCACACCAATCTGCCTAGCTCGTTAATTTCAATTCACTTGTTTGTTTTTTATAAAAGTCCAAATCATGCATGTCTATTTTCTATTCCTCTAATTTATTCTATTTAATTCTGTGCTGCAAAAATAAAAGAAAGTTATTTCGATGAATCATCCACTCGGTGCAACAAAAGTGCGTGTGCGTGTCTGCGTTGAAGAAGACGTGGGTTCACTCGGCCGTTGAGTTTTTCTTTTCAGACGCACTCCGTCGTCTGAGCGGCCGAGCCAACAAAGTGAGTCAGGGCTGGAATCTGCCGGCCAAAGCAGTTTCACAGAAATGTCACGCGCCCAGAGGGGCCAGCCAATTTCCAGGAACCTCTCTCCAATGAAATCTGCCCTTCATTACATCCTTCCACCCATCACACATCCCTCTGTCGCCATCTATTCTCCAGTTTATATTCTTTCTTTTAACATTTGCAGGAAAAGAGCCGTCAGAAATTGACCCCCCCATATCCTTCTTCCTTTCAAATGCGTCAGACCCACACAGTCGGGCTGCGTCGAAGTTGACCTTCATGCGCGAGAGAGAGAGAGAGAGAGAGAGACAGAGAAAAAAAAAGAGGCAGAAAAGCTTGGCCAAGGGACGCCACTCCAGCTGAGAGCTCGATCAATACAATACCTGGGGATCAGGGAATGGTGAGTGACTCCGCGGGAGAATTTACTTCACTATCAACTTGGGACTTGAAACTTTTTGGAGTAAATGTACAATTTGGAGTCATGATATTGATCTTAGACAGACTGCTGATCAATAGAATGCCAGGTTTAGTGTTGCTAATCGGAAAAAAAATACACATATGACGTAAAGGGCCCGACAACGACTTCCCTTGTTTGCTGATCTTACTGATCTTTGAAGAATTCAGCTGAGGCTATCAGCTGAATACAAAAAAAGCACAATGGCCGCCTTGTTTCCGAGATTATATTTTAGATTGGCCCGAATCACGGGTCAAGTTTTGTGATTGTTGATTCATTAGAGAGCGGGCTTTGCTCAGACCTTCAGGAAGATTCGGAAAATGTTTCTAGCAACAAGGACATCTTCACAAGATCACAAGGTAGAGGAGGAGGGAGGGAGGGGGGGGGGGGGGGGGGGGGGCGGGAGGTGTTTGTCCCCCCAGCTGGATCCCGCCGGCGTCCCCCTCCCCACTGTAACCCCGGTGTCACATGAGCAACCCAGAGCCTTTTATGAGAGAACACTTGAGTTTTACGCGCCCGCGAGCACATGACAAAGAGGTATGAAAAAATAAGAACCTCTCCGACTGGGGACATGAGCTCTTAAGAAAACAAGTGTTAAAAAAATAAAATAGCGCCGAGAGGGAGGAGAGTTCTGTAGTTACGGCGCTTCTGCAAATGACCCCCCCCCCCCCCCCCCCCGCCGCCGCCTCCATATACTTAGAAAAGGCTTTTAATACATCTGTAGCCAGTTTAAGCTGAGATGAGATGAGAGAAAGTGGCGGTAAAAAAAAAAGCACTTTGCGGAGTAATGGGCAGTCTTTCGGGATAAAAGGTAACCCCTCTAACTTCTGGGGAAAGGAAATGACAGAGCGGACAATAAATCCCGGGGCTGCTACGATTCGCTATTAGAGCGGCCGTGATGGAGTAATGAACTGCACAATGGAAATGTGGACGTCGACTATAAGCTTTGTCCTCGGGGGGGGGGGACGTGTGCAGATATTGTGTTTTGAGTAAGAACTTCTATCTCAGCAGATTCAGGCGATGACTGATTGTCGACATGTAATTCACGGGTATTTTGAAAGCTGTTCCTTTGCTAGTTTTAAAGTGGATGAATCCGCGTTGAAAGAATGTTCTCTTCCTCTTGGATAACAGTCTCCAGTCGCTTCCCCGTGTGTCCCCAGAACACTTCATGTCAGGAGCCACACAGATGCCTCCACAACAGCTTGCAGCCCATCCGACCATATTGCCAAATGAGTGCTGGTGGCGGGGCGAGGTGATTACTGTCGCTATTAACTGGGGATGTGCCGCATGAGCGCCGCAAAAAAAAAAGGGGATCTGACGAGTCTCAGGCCCACGCGCTCAGATGGCACCAAATCACCGGCGGAATAAATTACAGCGGAAATCTGAAATTACATTCTCCTTTAACCGTGACCCTGCGGATTCAATTTGTTTTTTACGGATGAACTTCTGGTATGAGATATGCATTTTTTTTGTTTTGGATTAAGGCAAGTCAAAAGCTGCCGATGCACAGTGATACGATGTAGTATATTTTTCTCTCCTTTAAAAATAACAAGCTTACTTTCAGTGTTTAGGCGATGATGAGGAAAAAGGGAAACTGTGAACTTTATTTTTGGCCCCTACTGTGCGACAAGAATTATGTCTCCAGTCGTTTCACTCAATGAGGGATATAACCCATCTGGTATCATTTGAGTCTAACTGCAAAATGTGACACGTGTTATTTATAAATCCATTCCTGAATCAGAACATGATATCAGGTTGAACCATCATAACTAGGGTAATGCCACAGCTAGAGAAGTACTATAGAGTATACGTGTCAAGTTGAAGTAAACAGCAGAATAAGGCTGTAATTTAACAATATTTAAGATGCCGGAGCAGAAGCCAGTGGAGAGTCACAAGCTAGCATGACAATACATCCATCTTTAGTAGAGTTAATGGAAGAAAGGTTATGTTGTATTTCCGTCTGTTTACATGGAGAAAGTGTGAATTCGTTAAAATAGTAGTATCCCACCAATTAAGAATGATTATGCTAAAAATTGATGTTATTTACTTAACTAGGCAAATCATGGGCATCATGTTCGGTAGCTGACATCAATATCGTTTTTTCAAGTGAAACTTATTAAACGTTATTCTCCTCTTCACTCTAGAAGGTTCATATATTGGGATGATAAAAGGTCGTCCTCAGTTAGTTATACTACAATACTACTAAATACTAGATAACTAAACGCTAGCCATGACGTAGTTTGCGTGATGCAACCTGCAGACATCCCATATTTAAAATGTGTGATATAAAACTGTCAGATTTGGACGACAACATTAAACAATGAGGCAAACAATGACTAAATATCTTTTTCCAGGGTGCTAAGTAGCTCTTCCAACAAAAAGGTTTTTACAATCCGTCTCATCAGGTTCTCATGTCCTCTGCAGTGAGACAACACAGTGTTGTCACCAACCACAGAAGCCAGTCCGCATGCAAATAGATCCGTTTACGAAAAGCATCGGAAAACACTTCAGGTAATTCGGTCGTAATGTTTTCCTGTGGTAAAATCCAATTGCCTGAAAAAGGAAAAACAACAATCACCACCAGAGTGCATTCGCCGAACTCCAATGTAATGGTTAAACGAAAAAAAAGAGAGAAACAGTCGGTTAAAAAAACGATCCATGCCGTGAAGCCTCAAATTCCATCAGACCACAAGCGGCTCCTTGATAGAAAATGCATGAGCTCATTTCTCCCGCGAAACCCAGAGAAAGACAAAAAATATATATAATTCGTCTTCTCACTCCCCGTCAGCCCCTGGAATTCAAAAAACCAGACTCCGAGAATCCTGCTTTTTTTGTGTGTTTTTTTTACCACAGGTGATAAAAATTCATTACATGTGAGACAACACACACGTGTGTGCACCAGATATGTCAGGCTCACTAAAAAACAACCTGTGTTACCTGGGGCGGCTCCCCCGCGCGTGATGTACAATCAGCTGCACGGGCATCAATCACCATGCATTAGGGAGATTACGATGGTTGGGATGCTGTCAAGACAAAACAGCGTGTGTGTGCGTGTGTGTGTGTATGTGTGCGTTTGATGACGAGCTGCATGGTTGACTTACCTATGTAGAGATCCACATTGGAGAGGGGGGGGGGCGAGCGAGCATGAAAAAGAGAGAAAGAGAGAGAGATCATTAGTTTGGCGATCAGATCTTTCAAACACAACATCAACAGCTTCTACAAAGTGTCGTTAGGAAACGCTGCGATTTGCTTTGCCAATATCTGTCTCTGACCAGAAACAGTTGCCGGGGGGGGGGGGGGGGGGGGGGGGGGTCCCACGAGTGTTGAGGTTCCACGCTTAATGATTTTCACTCCACTAGTCAAGAACAAATTAGCATCTTCGCTAGCGCGCCCACAAACAGGCCCGCTGTTCCCCAACTGGGAATAAACACACTCGGAAAGTTTACTTTTCCCCCCAAGTTGAGATCGATGGAGCGGAGAGGAGGAGAGGAAGTGGAGAGAGAGAGAGAGAGAGAGGGAGAGGGAGAGAGAGAGGACTCCAGGGGGAAACAAGCCCTCGCAAAAGTGGTAATTAGCAAACTTGTAAAAAATAAAGAGAGGCAGAAATCCTAATGATCGCCGATACAATGTACTTCTGATGTCCTTGATGCTCTTAATGAGCGAAGATAAAGATGATGAACGGAGACGGGGATTGTTCGGAAAGAGACCGAACGATTTGAAGGAGAAACACGTACACCATGCTGCTAACAGCCGGTATAAATAACCACTCGATAATTAATGATAACAATAATGAAGAGCACTGTTCTAGCTCTTAATCATTAAAAGGTGTTATTTTCTCCCGACATTTTTATAGGAGCACAGACTCAACAAAATACTAATGTGAGGAAATACTGGAATTGTTTAATGCAGTTTTTAATAGTTTTAAGGCACATTTTTGAGACATAGTTGAAAGTCATTGTATTCCTTGGTTTATGACTTGATCGACAATTCAATACATGATCAATAAATCCACCGATCAATTTGTAATTTAAATCATTAATCAGATGTTTGGTTTCTGAAAATGTCAGAGGAAAAAAAAGGAAGAAATGAAAAAGGAAGAAAGACAGATGGAGATTTGGGGGATTGTTTATCCAACAGCCGCTCCGCAAAAAACTTTGAAGGTGGAAGCTGCACTTCCTCAAGTCCCTGGCAATTCACTCGCCAGGTTTAAAGACCATCGGATGAGCGGGTGCCGAGAAAATCCTCAGACAGACGAACGGGAAGACGGAATCCTCCATTAATCAAGAATAATTTCACCTTTCTTCTTACGTTTCAGCCACAAAGTTGCCAGCTGCTGCTTGGTTTAGCTCCATTTTTATCTCGGCACCATCGCCCGCGTTCCTTCTTTTGCTCTCTGCCCGTCACCGGGTGAAAACACAAGCTCAAGCTGGTGCAGCAGATGCTCCGCGACGTTTCTTCCTCTGCTTAATGGAACCTGTATCCTTTTGGTACCTTTGGGTTTTACTATCGCTCATTTATCACTCACTTGCAAAATATGCGAACATCAGTGCAAAGCTTTTAAGGCATTATTCAGGACTCCTCATATGTTCGTGTAGCCGGGTGGGAAATATGCAAGTTTTTGTAACTTTTTAGAGAGATGACAAAAATGCAGCATGACTCACGGAAATATGTATCAGAAGCTAAATGCATTATGGAAAGTACATTTAGTTTTTTTTTATATCGTGATTGAAACATTTTACACTTTCTTTGGGAGACTTCTCTCTCGCTATATTCGCATAATTTAGTAAATCTGTCTCAGAGTAGGAGAATCGCTAAGAAAGAAAAAGTGAGATCAGTTACTTGGAGGTGGAGGTGCAGGGAGAGGAGGAGGATTTCAGCAAGAAAGAGCCAAGTATTGCAGCAGGTGAAGTTTCACCTGATGCAACATCACCACAGTGTCGCTCACACTTTTACATCTCAGCCTCTGCAGCAGAATGAAACCATGGAGGACTGTACACCTTCTTGCTTTTACTGTAATCCAATGTCTTTGCCATTGTGTTCATCAACATTAAAAAAAATCCATGAACTCAAATGTGAATCAATTTAAAAGCCACAGGTTTCAAGCTTTGTTGTATTTCCTGTTTCTCTTTCAGAGGCTGAGAAATAACGGTTTAAGTAAATGTCACATTTTAGAAAAAGGAAAGCCTGAGGTTTCAAACAGTGCTTAGGTTTCAAAATGCTTCTTTAAGAGGGCGCCTCCGGCCTTAATGTGGAACAGGAAAATATGTGTTTTTAAAAAACGAGGCCAGGAGACGGAGAGAAGACGACGCTGATGACATGTGTGTGTAACAACAGAGAAATAATAGCTGCGAGGAAACGAGTCAAGGAGTCAAGGGTTTTCCTGGAAAGACGCCAGTGAATGAAAACCAGCTCGTTCAGTCTCTTTCCTGTCGGCCGTGGTACAGCCACCTACTTCCTCTAATCGTCCCTGCTACTTCCACTACGACTGAGGCAACCCTGGCGACAGACTCGAGTGCCGTGGCAGGAGCGAGGCCGAAACCTTCCTGCAGCGGGTGGAAAAGCCCCGAAGCCAAAGTGCAGGGCTGAAATACCTGCAGACTATTACCGCCTCGGCTGCCGGTCGTTGGATTCCCGTCCTTTTTTATGGCACAACTCTGTCAGTTTGTCACCGGGTGCAACTTTCTCATCTATTTTTCATCACGGCAATCATTCCCGACCACTATCTTATCAACGGGTTCACGGGAGCAATTTACAGAACACGCTCGCAGCTCTCAAAAGAAATCGGCTCCGAAAACTCCACCGCACTCCATCAAGCCGTTGATGGTCGGCGTGCGGAGATCACAACTGGCTGGGATTTGTTACAGCGGCTCCATTGTTAAAATTTCATTATTTTTCTCCCTTCTAATCCCCAAGCTCGGCTTTTGAATTTTTGATATTGTTTATCAGGTTCAGCCTGGGTTTGATTGGAAAAACATCTGATCAGAGGTTCGGTTCACGTCCTCCCAAGTGTCTTGTGTTTCACTAACTTAGGATGTTAGAAATGAAGAAAGAAACCAGTTTGAGATATTCAGATTCAAAGACTATTGATTCCAAACAATTAATAATAGAAAAGACCCCAAATATACCTATTCAACACAAAGTAAGGAGATATAAGAAAAATAAAACCTTAATAGTATTGTTGGGATATTTCTCGTCTTCTGGTTTCCGTCCCTTCTGTCCAGCACCTTGTGTCTGTCAACTTTGGATTGAACCTACTTTTGTCCAAATGGGTTTAACTGGTGTTTGTGAGAAATCACCATTAGGACATGACTTGGGATGAGCTTTGCAATTGAAGAAAACGTTTCCTGTTGCTTTAAAACTGAAACCAGGAAATCATTTCACTTTGATTGTGCACCCAGAAGTGCGTGTTGTGAGAAAGGTCGAGAGTATCAGTAAATAAAACATCATGCAGCCTGAACTAACTGCAGGTTATGGGGTGTCAGGCATCGCTAATCGCTTTAGAGACACCGCGAGGAGTCTGCGGACGCGGAGGTCAGATGAAGAGCAATAACCCGAGCGGGCTCGAGGTATTCAAACCTCTTCCCAGCGCTAATGGGCCGCAGAACACATTATCCTCCACCCATCTGGCGGATTTGCTTTCCTTCCCCAGTGCATTGAGGGATGGTGGTGGTGGTGGTGGTGGTGGTGGGGAGAGGTTATCAAGCTAACCAAAACTTTTGAGGGCATCGACGTCTTCCTAAGCAACCTGAGACACGAGCTTGCGCCGCCGCAATCCAGCAATCGGAGCATTTAGCCGCTCTGAGCCACTATTGATCCGGGTGGATAATTGGGTCCGTAATGGAAACAATGCTGCAGGAGACCTTGCAGGAGAGGTGGGCGGGGAGGGGGGGGGGCGGGGGGGATTCATATATGATGAAGTGCAGTACTGATTGTGTGCCGTTGAGAAGCTGTCAATGTGTCATTTCTCATTTTCTCCCTCGCCGTCTCCTCCCCCCCCCCCCCCCGCTCCTCGAATCCTTTCCCACCCACCCCCCCCGTCTCGGAGAAGACGTCTCCGGGTTTGACGGCTCCTCATTATGTCAAAATCTAATGAAGCCTGCTCCTCATTACGATAATATTATCAAAGCAATGAGCGGGGGGTTACAATCAGTGGAAGGGTCTGACAATAATCAGACAAACAACGGAGAACAGACTGCGCGCTTGTGTCAGAAACGCTCGTCTTGATTACTCTCCGCTAAATATCCCGATCCGAGCGATTAATCACAGCCGCTCCTCTCCGCCTCCAGGACGCAGCTATTTCAGGATTTTCCACCTCAGCTTTAAGCGCTGCACTTCAAAGCCGGGATCCCGTGTTGTTGCCCCACTTTGATGATTGATTGCACCCCCGATGATTTCCCCATACGATTTGTATTTTTCTTTCACCTCTTTAAAAAGGTTACTGCGATCCACCGTCATCCGCTCAGGTGCATCTCCTCAGTCGATCAAACTCGTGTGAGAGCTAAGTCCCGGCGGATTACTTGTGGTTCCTCCGCTCTTTTCCTCGGGATGGTCGACGATAGAAAACCAGTGTTGCCGCAACAGCTTTCAAGAGATGTAAAAATCCTGTCTGACTTTTAAACCCATTGAGTGATGTGCTCATGAGGCACTTGAGGATCGGATTTCATCACGTCGGTATTTCAGAGTAACACACGCCCACGTCAACGCAGCCGCCTTTATAGAAACACTGCAATTTTCAGCCAGAATGCATAAGCAGCAGCCTGAAGAATGGCTTTAATGGGAGAGAGCTGTTTGATGTGAACACAGCAAAGCATTGCAATGAACAAAATACAATGCTAAAGAAGCAAACATGTGTGCAAGCGGAAAACAACATCACTGTTATAACATGATAGGGTTATGTTTTACCGCCTGTTTGTTTTGCAGCAGGATGACACAAAAACTAATGAGTGGGTTCCCACAGAACTTGATGGGAGGATGGGACACGGCTTGTTGGTGATGTCTCCCATTTTAGAGAGAAGAATTCATGATTTCTGATGAAAACAATGAGGCATTTGTTTGAGATAGTGTATATTAATGTACACTTTAGTGCTGTGGCCGCAAAATAATACAATTTTTAGGGTTGATGTGTGATTGTGGTCATAGTGTATTATTTCATACTAAATGAGATTCATTTGAACCTTTTCTAAACACGAGTTACAGCCCTGCGGTCACTCCACAAACCAGTGCAGTTTCAGCCCCAGTAGAGGACCACCGTGACCTTGACCTTTGACCCCCAAGTTATAGTCACTTCCTGTGAGTGGACGACTGAGCCCTGTGCCGAATGTGAGGAAATCGAAGGCGCTCTTGAGATATCGTGTTCACTTGACCTGGGACGGGCGGAGGATCTGGGGGCCTCCAGCCGTGATAGTGACCGCGCATCTAGAAGTTCTCGGGGTCATGTGATATGTAAACACTCGACAGACCGAGCACTTAGCTGCTGCCAAAGCACTGCCCACACTTCCAAACTTTCAATTACAATATATGTTATCTGTGATTGATTGTCCAGGCTCTGCGGAAAGATTGAAAGAAAGAATATATTGAACTGCCGGAGAGAGAGGCGCTTCAAGTTTCACATGCCTGAAGTGCACACGCACACACTCACACACACAAGGCATCGCCTATTAAGACTCTCCGGACACTCGAGGAGATCAGGTTTACATAAGGATAATGTTAAAATCAGCCAAGGGCAAGTGATGGCCTTTCAGAGTCAAATCTGTGTTTCACAGGGAAGCAACTCAGCTCTGTTTCTGTAACAGGGTCTGTGTGTCCTTGATAAGTGGGACCTGGCTAAGCATGATTCAGTCTCCCAGAGGGCAAAGCAGCAGCTGATATAGAGAATGACAGCACGGGACAACGAGAGAAAGCTCAAAGTGGGGTTTGAATTTGAAAGAAAATACGAATTTTTGAGCCGACGGACGGGGACGCGGCGGTGGATGAGAAAATCTGAGGGGGAGCAGAAGGCAAAGAATGTCTTGAAGAAGGTGGGATCCGAGGGGGAGAGAGAGAACACGCCGCCATTGGAAAATGACAAGAGCGAGCAGAACAGAGGGAGAGGCTGAGGCGGCAGGCGATCACCCAGTCCCTCCACGTTCAGCCTGTGACGCGCCACAGACACCTGTCAAGGAGCTCGGTGACAGAATGCATTAAGTATTAACATGTTGCTGCCGAGCAATAAGACTTCTCCGAGGGGCCCCTGCGCTACATGCTAATTGCATTAGCGCCTGTATGCATGAGACGTCTTTGTATGCAAATGAGGGGGGGGGGGGGGGGGGGGGGCAGTATAAGTAAATTACAGCTTTTGCCTGCCAAGTGTGTGATTATGGATGCGGGGTCTTCGTGCTGGGACACTCATCCGAACGCTGAAAGCCCTCACGAGTCGAGACCTGCAGTTTTTAAGGGAACACTTTTCAGACAATATGCAGAGTGTTTGCATCCGAACTTAATTTCCTTTGGAGCCAGGTGAGACACACCCGCTTTAAAGACCAGTGACAGGAGAAATGCACCATGAGACACTGAAATGCATTATTGGAAATACTTTTTTGCAATGTTTTTAAAGTTGCAGTTCAGGCAAGTAAAGATTTAGATGATTCAGATCCAGATGTTGTGCCTTCTGGTCAACTCACTGGGGCTGAGGGCGTCTGAAAAGGTAGATTTGAACTTGTCTTTGCTTTGACCTTTAATTAAAATCAATTTTGCTCAGACGTTCAACACAAAATTGGGAAATTTAGAAACGTTTTATTAATATTTTACCCCCTCACCTTATTTTACTTTCAGCTCCTCTTCTCTTAGATGGTTATATCATAAAATGGATACATTTGTTTTAAATAACTATCTATGTACTTTATTTTGAATAGTTTTTTTCTATTTTTCTATGTTTACTGTTTCTTATCTGTAGATGTTTTGTCCATTTTCTGTTCTGGGCTATATTGTAAATGTGGTCTTTGTCTCAATGAATTATTGAGAACAAACGGTGGCACCAATGGTTGTGGTTTCCAGCAATGTGCTGTTTCCAAAGCTACCACACTTTGTAGACGACAAAAAAAAAACTGCCACACCTTTTCTTTCTGGTTCTCTCTTTCTTTACAAAACCTTCTCCAAAGAACCAGGAGTCAAACCATTTAGCGAAGCAGCTATTTCAATAAACCTGTCAATCCTCATCCTAATACAGTTTCCAACGTGTGATATAACAGAAGTCTTCTATTCTCACAGTGAAACAGCAAGAGGCAAAGTGAAGACAAACGCGTCTCACAAACACAAACACTCACGGAAGATTAAGAGAAGTTGATGGCACCAAACGGCTGTGAGAATATTCATCCATCATCCCGTCAGCCTCAGTCACTCACTCAACCACTCTGAATCATCGCCATCCTCGCTCGCACTCTGCCGCTTACTTCCTGCCAATTTTCCAATATAAAGTCAAGTGGGATTTGACTGCCTTCACTCCAAGCTGTGACTGCTATATTTAATAAAGTGGAATCTGACCTTCTGTTTGCACTGTGCGTGTGTGTGTGTGTGTGTGTGTGTGTGTGTGTGTGTGTGTGTGTGTGTGAGGGGGGGTTGGGACGAGTAAAGAAGTGTTAAGAATAAATTAAATTTATCTAAAATGCATGTTTCATGTCTTTTAAATAAGGCAAATCTTTCATTTAAAGACAGTGGAGGTTCGTTTTGAAAATCAATTCTGGAAATTCCATAGGAATAAGACATTTTTTGAAGGAATGATGATTTACAAAGTACATGTTTCATATATCTGTACTTAACTGAAGTAGATTCATTTCCAGGTACTTTTCTCTGTACTTTCTACTCCACTTCATTTTTTACAGTGCATTGTGTAACATATTCAAGTCGTTTAAACCACCTACTGCTGCGGCATAATGAATGCATAATGAACATTACTTTTATAATGAGTGTGTTGAAAGCAAGTACTAACTAACTGAAGTAAAAGTACCACATACAATGAATAGTAAACACATCAGACACATAGATTAAAATCTCTAAAAATAACAACTTTATAGGTGATCAGCAGAGAAATGTAGAGTTTGACAGCCTGTTTCTAATTTTAGCAAATTCAATTTTAAAACACACACTTGCTAAATAAACCCAATGTCCCCAAGTTTGACATTTGTGGACGTTAAAGTGGCCATGGATGTCTCCTTCCCTTCCTTCCCTGGTGTTTATTCGACAAAGACGGCAGAAGGCTAAGAAATGACAATGATCTGTGCTGCGGTTCAGACTCGATGGTCAAGGTCTGAAAACGGGAAGCTACAAATTGTCTCTTTCTTCCGAAGGCCACTGTTGGGCCCAGTAGAGCTATAGAGGGAAGCTGTTTCAAGGCAGGTCATGTGTGTAAATGATGCAACCCTGTCGGTGAGTGCTCACCAAGGTCTCAATCCACTATGTCCTCCACACTGGCAACAAAAGCTCATCTATTATCCATATCTTCTCTCTGGGTATTCGTAATGTTCTTCCTTTTCTTTCCGTCTCTCGGGTTCTTTAATGACTGGAGCACATCTTCTTTCAGCCTGTGTCCTTATCCGTGTTTCTTTTGGGCTCCAAAGCGAAACAGAGACATGAAGTTTTATTGTCAGTCAGACCAAAGAGATGCTCTGCTTTGAGACGCGGAGCAAATAGTCAAACAGAAACACTTTCACAATAAAAATTTGTTGCACCAATCATACGGAAGAGAGATGTGGGGACATTACTCACTGCTTCTCTGTAAATATTCGACTTTCCCTCTCGAGTAAGATTTAGAGAAGCCCGGCCGTGGGTCTGCATTGCTTTTTTACCCGCTTATCAACATTGTTCACAAACATTTGAAATTATTCCGACGTTTGTGCACATTCTTTAGGGAATGTCTTTCAGGGGCCTTAAAGAGACAGGAGCTAAAACCGTGTGTGACAGAGGCTGAAAGGAGGAGCTGCAGCGATGGGCAGTTTGAGGAAGCCATTTGTTTTCTGGCCTTGTGAGCCAGGATTGAAAGAAGAGTCATTATGCTTCAATCAAGGCCAGAAACAACCCCTCTTCTCAATGTCTTTTGCTTCATAGCCTGCACGTTTATCACACCATTTCATTAAACTGTGTCTCCCTGCAGCAGCATGTAATAACTTTTAGAATCATTAGGAAACACAATGCAGGTGAAAATCTGTCGCCTGTGGACATTTCTAGGAGTTTTCATTAACTGTGCCATAAATATCTTCCTGCCCCGCTCACTGTACTTTCCACGGCGCCGACGCTTTACCTGCAAAATATGTGCTGCGGTGAAGAGCTACACATTAGAGTGCGAGTGGATTAACCTGCGATATCAACCTAACTGAAAGTTTGCTCCCCTGGAGGTTTTACTCTCTCTCTGTACGCGGCGGTGCTGCGGGGCTCTTTATCTGCCGCAGCTCTTCAAGGCAGCAGCAAGAGAACACTGTCAGAGAAGAAGCTATATTGAAGGTTTAAGCTAAAGTCGTACCTTTTCAGGGGAGCATTTGAAGGCTGTGCCTCAGCAGTTCTTCCTGGAACATTGTCGTTTTATACATTTTCTTTTTCCCGTGACCAAAAAGGGGATTGTCAAATTCAAGTTCCTATTTCTAAGGAGAGCAATAGGCATGTGTCCGTCTTTGCGCCCCATCGTTTTGACCAACAAATCCCATTTGACACTGCTGTAACGAGTGCTTTCACTCTGAACGTTCTTTACAAGCCGTTCTGAAAACCTCCGCTCCCAAATCCTCTCTGCCCTCAACCTGCACTCATTCCCCCTCGCGACACGGGAGGTAAACCTGTCACACTGACGAGGACTATCTGCCGCGCCTGCATGGGCCGTTTGTTCAACTCATCGGAGCGAAAGCATTCTCCCAGATCTGACTAATTGCCTTTAATAACCTAATTCTATCACCAGTGAAACGCTGGAAGTGTTAATGAGCGACGTGGCAAATCTCTCGCACACGTTTAATTATTATATTTAGCGTGTGACTTAATTACATCGTGGCTCCAGCCCCTGCGCTCGCAGAGTTCCTAGTTTTCCTCGTTGCACTGCTGGCTTAATTGGTTAGTTTCACGTGACTTTTATGAACATCGGTTCAACAAAGGCTCGGAGCCTTTTGAGATGTGGACGTGCGCATTAAAAGAAATGCATCCGGTTTCCTTCCCCGACACCGGCTGGTTGGAGAAGCTGACGGGCCGAGGGCTCGGCAGAAACAAGCTCATGACCCGGAGAGTCACTGAGGTAGACCCAAACTTTCACTAGTCTCCCCACAGGATTCATTAAAGTCCAATTTAGTCTCATTTATGAACACGGGGCCGGAATTAAACACCTGCCGGGCACCACATGCCCAGAGCGTTTATTCCTGTGGACAAATCAAAACGTGGGCACCAGTGCTTTACAGTACAGACACATTTCAACAACTTGTTTGTGTCAAAGCTGAATATTTGAAAAACCCCAAGTGCCTAAAATATGCAGAGCACTTTAATTTACCTTCTTCTATGGTTTATACTTACTTTTACTATATTAACAGATTCAGAATCAGTTGTGATGAACTCAATATTTGCATTATTATCTTTTCTTGGAATCCCAATTAACCTCAGCAAAAAAATACTGCAAGTCTTGTGGGAGTCCACCTTCATCGGTTTGATATTAACTGGTCAAATAACTTTATTATAAGTTGTTTATGTTTCTATATATTAGAAATCTAATGGACTAATTTGTTTTATGTGTTCATTTGGTCAAATTCGATTTTTTTGGTAATTCTGTAAATTCTGTAACACGATTTCAGTACTTTAGCCTTTACAATAGTTTATTTACTCACATGACATTTTAGATTGGATTGATAAAAATAAATTACCTATGCAGGGACTGGAGAATAATAACCAGTGATGAGGATAATTTGTTGTGGCATTATAGCCCTCAATTCAGCTAAATGAGCAGTCAGGGGTTTTACTAGACTTTTTTACATTTAGTATTAAAATCAAAAAGTGCTCTCTGCACTACTCGAACAATAAAATGCTGCGTAAGCATTATCTACATCCTCTTTGTCCAGTGAGGCAAAACATGGGGTTTGGACACCAGAGCAAGACGACAACTCATGTTCAGAGAAGTCGAGAAACAATGCACAGAAAATATCAGCTATATATCTGTGGACATTTAATGGTGCTGGATATAACAAAGGGAAGAAATAAACGTCTTCCCACAGCGCCTTGCCGCCACTCTATTGTTAACCTCAAGTAAATCAGAGAATATAGAAGTGAGGGCATCAAACATTGTTCTGGGTTTGCAGTGGAAACCACGTTCGCCGGCGTGGGTTTGATTGTCTGTGCATCTGCAGGAGAATATGTTATAAGAGAAACAAAAACAATTCTATATCTGATCCCCTCGGCGAGCGCAGGAGGATACATCCCCCGTCTAGGATGAAAGGATGGACGATGACAAAGAAGAACCGGAGAGAGAAAACAATAATGTACTTCTCCCGGTGTAAGATGGAATTAGATTTGACAGATATGATGCGTTTAAAGAGGCAACATTCGCAGATTTGCACTTTCCTGCTCACGGTTTACTGGAGGAGTCGGCAGCCCGTCAGCCTTCGTCCATCATCTGTGGTATAAAACCGTGTGAATGTAGCTAGAAAACCTACTTAACCTCTTTTTAAAACCCTGTGATATACTCTGGATTAGACATGTTTCATAAGGAGGCATCCGAAAACGTGAGAATATGAGTATGTCAAGTTTTTTTCCGAGGCGTATTTCTCAAGAACACACACACACACACAGATTTATGTTAGACTAACACACTTGTTCACAGTGGCAGTGGGTTGAAGCTCCCATTTCTCCTTCCCCCTCGCTGCAGTTTGATTTCTCTTTGATCTGGCTTTGATGCTTCGCTCCTCCCGACTACGCGCCACGACGCTGAGAGGGAAAAATACTTCTTGTGTCCTTAAAACGCACGTTGACGACTTGAGTGCGAGTTGGAATTACAGTCAACACAGCTTGAAACATTTGCGATACCGCACAACCTCTGTGCTTGTGTGAAGTGTGTGTGTGTGTGTCTGTGGGGGCCTCAGGCTGCGTTCTCCGCGTGTGCATCCGAGCATGTGATGCTCCGAGTCATCCGAGTGCGTCTATCTGTCGCTTTCCCCCGCACCCTACAGGGACTTCAGGAACACTGACTCCATCATCGATCGATTTCATTGGATGATTCGTCTTCATTAACGCTGAGCAGTATTAAAGCAATCCCGGCGGATGAGGGCGAGAGAGGAGGGGAGGAGAGGAAGAGGGACTCTGGGACACGGCGCGCTGCACCTCCTCTAATGTGCTGATTCATCTCGAATGCAAAGAGGAGTCAAAACGCTGCCCGGCGCCATATGGACCGTGTGCGCTGACATTAAAGACAGACGTGTGGGGACTTATCACTTGATTTATTGACTTCAACTTCAGTGAGACACCAACATCAACTCGGAATCAGTCAGACGACAGATTACAGTGTCACAGAGCCTGATGCTTAGCTCCACTGTCATCCAAAAAGAACAAGAAACACACACAGTACAACCAAGGACCCACTTTTCTCCCAGCATCTTCAAAAAATGGTTGTCAAAAAGAAATACTACACCACTCATGAAAGGTTTATCTCCAATATC
The DNA here is from genome assembly GCF_947347685.1 of Pleuronectes platessa. Taxonomy (NCBI): domain Eukaryota; kingdom Metazoa; phylum Chordata; class Actinopteri; order Pleuronectiformes; family Pleuronectidae; genus Pleuronectes; species Pleuronectes platessa. The sequence continues at coordinate 7,990,196 of NC_070649.1, forward strand.
ACATCCGCAGACCTGACTCCCTGATCCCTCCCACTCGGCAGCATGTTTGCCGTCCCCGTCTCCTCTCTTATTTTTAGTGGGAATGTCTGAATAAATATGAGAACATCTGCCGCCTGAATTCACCACATCAATACGAGGCAGACGGGGCCTATCACAGGGGATGCCTATTAGACCCCTGTAAATGGTGGGAAATGAAAACCAAGCAAAAAAAGGCTTCGACTGTGGTTGTGTTGATGTAAAAGGAAGATAATGCGGCCACTGTGTGCGCTCCATTAAACCATAATGATGCAGAAAGTGATGAGTGGATTAGAGGAATTTAGTGATCACCCATAAAATGTATTTTTGGTGGATTTCCACACTGCTCCTTTATTTTTAGAGGCCGTACTTTTTTAGAAACTCCCCAAAGTTTTCGGGGTTCCGTTCGGTAGGCGGCTGCTGGTGGAGGCTGCAGCCGATAATTGAATCACTGGCAATGATCATCCACAGTTAAGGCCTTCGCGGAGAGCCTTCATCCAAATCGTTTGAGATGAACTGATGAAAGTGGTTCTGGCGCCGAGTCAGAGCTGGGGGGGGGGGGGGGGGCCTCTCTGTCCCCAACGCGCACAAGTAGAGGTCAATCGGATCTCTGCCGTGACGCGTTCGGGATCGGATGTCCTCTAACTGGAGCCGTGACGGAGAGACACCTGTCCCCTCCTGACCTAGTCCATCAGCGGGGGGGGGGGAGACTGTCACTCCTCATTGGGCTAAGTGACTGTCAAATTGGAACCTGTTAGCAGCCGTGCAGCAGCTCTCACATTGCTGGGAATCAGGTGAGATGTGTGTGTGTGTGTGAAGGGGGCCGATGTGTGATCATGGGGTGTGTTAACTGGGAGGGTTGTGCAAAATGTCAGCAGGGGAGCGCAAGGTTCACTGGGAGTTCACGGCAAATGTCTCTCTCTCTCACCCCCCCCCATACCGCGGCCCCATCCATTCTGCACAAACCTGACAGCAGGTTCTGCCTGGTTGAGGAGGGACCCCCCCGACTCAATGCATCTGAATCAGTCACACTTGTCCCGTCTCATCCGCGGGGCACGGGGCGGAAAGAAACCAGACGCCGCCGGGCGGAAAAGATGAGGCGAAAGTCAAAGAGGGGGGGGGTACACCGCCGAGCAGATGGTTGTTGGCGTTTACTTCAACAGCTTTTTTATTTCGGCAGTTGTCAAATTTATCTACCGTCTGTCAATTTTTATGTTTTGTTTCTTTACTGTATGCACCAGTACAAGGTGACCATAAACCCCATCTGGGAGTGAGTAAAAAAAAACTAAATAAAAAGGTTCCGCCTCATATCTCCTGTCCTCGTTGGACGCAGACACTTTGAAGGATTGTGGGATTTGGAGCAAAAAAAGCTTCACTTAGGATCTGAAAATATATAAATAAGTCGCGGCGTAAGAGAGACGAATTATCTCCGACAGAAACTCACAATCAGACCTTCAAACAAGCTGTATATTTTCTGATTTAACTTTCTCAATTATTGATCAAACATTTAGAAGGCATGGTTATATGCTTCTTAAATTAGCCATGAATGTTAACTCGTACAGACTATGCATGATTTAGTGCTACATTTGTCGAACACGTCTCCGGAACAGACTAAGAAGCCTCTCGTGCCAGTGAGATTTATCTGGAGCCCTCGTAAGATGTAATGGTAACGGCCTTCGTCAAGCTGCAGCTGTCTGATGCCGGAAATTTGCATCGGCCAGAAACGAGGAATCGCGCCGGAGACGGGAAAAAGTGGGTTTTACACCGTTGTTATACGAGTTTGACAAAAGCTACTTAGCAGCACCATGTTCCTCCGCTGCAGGAGTTAAACTTTATGTCCATCCCATCCGACACACAACAGGAGTGCAGCTAAAAAAGTTGAAAAACACAAACTTTCGAAAAGCCACCAACTGCAACGATCGTACTGCAAGGCTGCAATTGGCCTTTCGACTTAGCAACTAGAAGATCCTTTTCAGACACAGATATATACAAAACACCAGTTAGACACAGAGAACCTGTTAAAGCAGGTCAAGTTCCACTGATATCTTATCCATAATACACTTTTTATTAAATAACAATGCAGAAATCAGCAAAGCGGCTCTGAAAACCCTCTTTGCGGCCCATCTGCTGAACATTTAGCCTCTTCAGGAAACAGCCTGATACAATCTTTACCACGAGACCTTAAACAGCTAAAGAGTTGGGCAGAAACATGACTTAAAGAAAGAATGATATTCCTCTGTAACAATATCAATCAATATCCACTTAAAAGACCCAGGCCATAACAGTGTGGCTGCGGCAGCTTGTGAAATTCAACCCTAAAACCAACAAGGATCAAAATCAAACTCAGATAGAACTCAAGATAAGATGGTGTGGAGTCCAAAGTCGGACTAAAACAAGGCTGAAAAAGAATATCAATGACTCTACCCACTGGTTGTGTTAACTGTAGTTAGCAAGCTCATGTTAATGTCACATTTATTTACCCGCTGCCTCGGGCTGCTACATAACAGATCCTCATTTATTTAAGTTTTTAGAATAAATCTGCAAGATGTTCTCCGAGTCATTTGTGAGAAAATAAATAGGAGCCACCAGCAGGCAAGTCATGGGTCAACTACATGAGCGGGTGCAATCAGCAAACAAGAACTAAAAAGCTCAATCGGAGGTTTTAATATTCCAGCACTACGAGACAAATACCCACTCGGTCCGTTCCCACCACACATGCTCGCTGTCTCTGGCCCGGGGCGGTGGAATCTAACGGAACCTAATGAGCAGGAGAGTGTTACTGCCTGGGCATCGGTGAAGTAGAAAACAGGCCGTGCTCTCTGCCGCCGCTGCTCGTGGTCTTGAAGTCACCTTGGCCAGCCGCGCAGACGTGTGATGCCCCCCCCCCCATCGGCTCCGCGCTGTCGTCACCTTGGCCTCGGGGCGCTCACGCCTCACCGCCTTGCCAGCCAGGCGAACCCGGGGGCCCCCTCGGACAAACGCCGGGGCTTAGGGGTAATAACACCCTACCCATCATAGCACGAGGGCTCCGGGGCCACAGGGCGACGTGAACCTTGTTGGCTTGATTTATTGGAGTGTCAGCGATTTCCCTCTGATGGATGGCTAATGTAGGCTGGGATGGAACTGCTCTTTGTTGCCTCTATACATCTATATGTGTGTGTCTTATACCTTTAGATCTGCATTAGGGTGTTACAATTAATTTTTTTACTATTGATTTGGTTTCAAACAAACTCTTTTACTGCTGCAGATCAAATTCAAAAGCATCTAAAGGGTCTGGATGGATTTGAGTCTTTTTAGGGCCGTCACTGGTTTCCATTCCTCACCATGAAAACCCTTTTGCACCCACTGGGAAGTCTCCTCTAGATTCAGGAGGTGATCTATTATAGTCGACGATTGGTAAACCACTTGTGAGGATGAATTTCAGAGCAAGTCTCCGGGGCAGGAGGGGTCACTGCTTGAAAGTTCATGCGAGAGCTGCCACTTTTAATTTTAAATTCAAGCATTAGCTTTAAATGTGTGGTAAAAAAATACATGCTGGTAGAATAAAGGCCTCTTCAATGCAAGATATACAGTCTAGAAGCCAATCAGAGCGTAGTAGTAACCTCACAATGCAGCAGAGGGCGCTCACCGTCTCCCTGACCTATTGCATGCCCTCTTGACCCATCAGTAAAGTAATGATACGCTATGAAATTGGAGGAATCTAGCAAGCATAGCTGTAGTGATTGGACGATCCTGACGTCTTAAGCATTCTACCTCATGCCTGAAAGAGAACCTGTTAGCATCAGCAGAGGAGAAACCACAAACCTTGACCGAGTTGCGTCAAATTCGTCCAAACTTTATATTTTTGGAAAACCCCCTGCTGGGTTCCCCAAGGATTTGCCTCCCCAAGCGAGCGGCTGGTAGTCTCGGTGCGGATCAAGAAAAGCAGTAAAGAAAAAAGCTGTAATGTCTCGAGACACATCCGAGTCAGATGCTGGAGGTAAACACGTTCACCGTCTTCACTCCTCCTCCTCGGCGCAACTAGATCAGTGTGTGCTCCGGCAAACGTGGCACTTCAATTTTTCATGAGCCAGGAGATGGACCAAGTAGGTGAAGGTGCACTGACATAAAAAATACAGGCTCTGTGCAGTTCACTGTATATTATATGTAAGCTCCATTATGGATGCATGGTGGACTATACATCTGCCTCCTGCTCATTCAAAACAGTGGAAACCTTCAACGTTGTTTTTCTAGCTTGCAGGTGTTTCCTGCTGTCGCCTCACATGCTGCTTTTATCTATTACTCTGCCAGAATCCTGCCCTTACATTAAAGCTGCATTGAATGAAAAATTGAATCTCACCGCTTTCAAATCTCTCTATAATCGACAAGAAATATTGGAAAATAGAAAAGAAACTTTCAACAAATTCCGTCCCCATTCTTGTCTTTTGAGTGTTCTGACGGGGGATGGGTGTTGCCCCCACGCTTTGTCACCCAAGGCCTCGCTGTGTAAAAATCCACTTGAGTGGAGCAGAACCCGCTCGCTTGACAGCGGCTGAATGGAGCCCTGTGTGGAGGGGCAGATGAATGGTGTAACAGGCCTAAGTGTTGACGGTGGCAGGGTCGGCACAGACAGCCAGCGACGGGGAGGTTGTTTTTGTGTGTGTCCTCGCTCCTCTCTCAAAATGTCAACCCCCTGCATCACGTGCTAGGTGAAGAATGTCCCCTGTCTCTTTGTCGGCTCGCCGGCGACTCCATCGTGAACTTTTATTCAATCTCCAGCTGAAGTGAACAAGAGAACGGGGCGAAAGCAAGGCGGCGCTGACAGCTCGAACCGCTCGAGTGGAAAAGAAGCGACGTGAAGAAGATGTCTTTCAATTTAAAACGCTCACTGCAACCAGTAGAACAAAAGGAAAACACTATCAGACACACAGAGCCACGGCAAAAACGGCTTCTGATGGCTTTGAAGCACCGTTTCCACAAAACCTGAGCAACACTGATCTCTGCAACTCAAGACAAGAGCCACGCTATTCCTGTGCTGCGACACACGCTCCGACAGAGTGAGACCTCTTCTCTTTAGTGGATCTTGTCACATTGACTGGTAGTGTTGTTCATCAGAATTAATATGTGAAGCTATTTTGACCATCGGTATTTGGATGAGGCTGCTGGTGAAAGATTAAACAGAATGTAGCTGTTATTTGAATGTGTCAGACTCAGGATCAGCTGATATCTATGATCAAAGGAGTCGAATCAGAATCAAAGGCAAAGCGATAAGCGTAGCTGACAGACGGCAAAGCCAAACACAAAAAGCACAATCAAATGCAGGAAAGTAAACTGTGAAACCGATCCCCACATTTGTGTTCACACATGCAGCTCCTCCGGGTAATGTGTGGGAGGGTTCATGGTGGCCGTGCACGTGTGAAGGCTGCTTTCGTCTCAACACAGAGTGCTCAGCCTCCGTCTGGGCAACAAGTTGCCGCTCAATCTCTCTCTGTGCATGTTGCTCAAGGGGCAGCATTATATTCTGAGATATGTCTAAATATTAAACATGGAGGAGCAGGGTTCAGTTTCTATACACCACGTTTGTGGAACAAGCTTCAAGGGAACTGCATCTCCGCTGCAACTCTAATCTACTTCTTATCAATGCTCAACGCTCCTGTTGGTCATGGCCTAATATTGTATCATATAATTACGGATTTATTTTTGTTTTCACTCTTTAATTCATCCATTTTAGTTTTTGATTCTCTATTTAACTCTTTTCATTTCTCCGCAGCTCGATCACCGCTTTAGTTTTGCACCACTGGAAAAAGTAGAGACCTGTCCTCCATCTGACCAAAGTTTAGCTCAATCCCCAAAAAGTGGGTTTATAGGAAAGGATACCGACTTATTAAAATGGGTAGAGGAAAAATTGGTTGCCATAAACTCATATAAAAAAAGATCAACTTATTTGATTGAAGTCTGCAGCTGAACATCAACAAAGTCGTTTTCAGGATCACACACACACACACACAGACACACTCACACTCTCACACACACACACACACACACACACACACACACACAGGTAATTGGGGTCACGAATCACGCGAGGCGCCCTCGCACACCCTCACTCTGCACGGCCATGCTTACTTGCGGGTGTCTCTGGGTTAATGTACAAATTGAGGCTCAGAGGCTTCGGCAACCCCGAATAAATATGAATGCCTGTGCTCGGGCACTATTTGCATCCTTGACCCACGCCGGTCTTCGGGTAAGCTAACGAGGAGCTGGAGAGGAGGGACGAGTAAAGGCTTGGAGGGTGGTGTGTCTGTGTGTGTGTGTGTGTGTGTGTGTGTGTGTTTGCGTGTAAGCTCGGCCGAGTCTAACGCTCGCCCTTGAGTCGGCCAAGGTCAGTGGCGTGTTCGACACCTTCACTCTCCTAGTAAGAGCTCTCAATGCACTCAATGTAAGGGGGGGGGGGGGGGGGGGGGGGTTAGAGAGGAGTGCCAAGAGTTTGTGCGTATATGTTTGCTCACAAAAAAAAAGGGGGGGGGGGGTAGACAGAGGTCAGGCCTGTATAACAGAGGATCCCTGAGTAAGCAATTTTTTTTTTTAAGTGCGCGACTGAAACCGAGCAGAAGACGTCAGCGATTTCCGCAGAAGCTTCAAAACACAGACTTGTAGAAATCTAAAACGACTAAATGCAAATACAAAGAGGAGCATCTGCTTTCATCCGGCTGGTTTGTCAGTAAACAACGCCCCCGCTGCACTTGTTTGTCTCTCTGGTGGGGGTTTACTGGTTTGCTCATCCTCGTCTATTCAATCTGCTTTTCTGCTTTACAGAATTTGCTCTTCATTAGCATGTTGCCCTCCTCCAAAGCGTTTGTTGTCCCCCTCTCTCTCTCTCGCTCTCTCTCTCTTTCACAGCGGAGTCAGCGAGGACGGCTCGAGTCGGCGGCGCCACCGGGGGGGACTCACGTTATTTGCTCGGTGTGATTTATTTCTTTACTTTATTTTCTCGCTGTAACTGCAGCAAAACAGAAAAACATGGAGACGAGGATTCAAGGGAAGAGGAATGCACGGGTCATCTTTTTTTTTTTTTTATTTATATCCTTCAGAGAAATAACACAAGTGGAGTAAAAGTTTCGAGAGGTAGCAGTTTTATTTAGCAGATTTTCAAGCAGGATTATTATTATTACAATTAAGAGTGCAAACACACGTTGGGAGTGGAGTCCGTTGTTGTTTGTTGCGTGTCTTAACAACTTTTACCCGCTGCCTTTCCTGTTTATCAAAACTGGGAGGAGGGGGGGGGGGGGGGCTGTCATCTTTATTAAAATAAACGCCACAGATCATTCTGCCGGTTTACGATAAGACCCAATGAAATAATCCTCGTAAATAAAAATGAAAATGATTAAAGGCGTGCGTTTCATTGCTAAAGTGAGAGTTGCGCTTGTCCGTGACATTTATTGCGCCCGCATAAAGTTGTATTGAACAACATTAAATGGGCTTTGTGCGTGCTCCGCTGGACTCAACTGCCAGATTTCCTTTTGAAGGTTACGAGCTCGGGAAGCCACTGAGCCTTATAATTAAACATTCAAACAAGAGCTTTAATATTAATGAAGTCCTGCTCGGCCCTCCCTCCGTCTTCTCTCTGGCAATCGACACTTTCACAGTTTCTACCCGTTTTGTGTCCATTGTTTTGTCGCATTAGCGTGAAAAGGCGTCCAGTGTGTGTGTATCAGGTGTGTGCACGTGAATGTGTGCGTGTGAGCGTGGCGTTTGAGGACTTTTCCATCCTCGGGCGTTAAACGTCTTCGGCAACGCCAGTTTCTCTCGGATTACCTCCGCCGCTGAACGCCTTCCACACATGAAGAGCGAGAAGACGAACGTCTGAATGGAAACACTAATCTCATCCCTGTTTGATCTTGATTAAACATCTTGTCAGATTTGTATGATTATGGTAATCACAGCGACTTTTGATTTCGGCAGAGGGAGAAAAAAAAAGAAAAGAAGAAGAGATGAGTCAAATCAAACAGCCTGAGCCGATTACACAGCTCTGACGTCTTTTCCTTGAAGACGGAAACGCATCTGAAAATGATGTTTTGCTGACACAACACCGTGGCTGTGGTTTGTAAAAAAAAAAAAAAAAAATATCTCAAAGTGCCCGGGGCTAAAAATAGATTTCTGGCTGGAGCTGATGGCGGTTCAAAGTGAATCAAAGTCAACGCTAATGGCATCCTGTGAGTTAGAAGGGTCTGATTACCAGCAGGGGGTTAATCTGTCATTCTCTCATTCTCTCTCCTGCATAGTGAATGATACGAGGGATTACACATGAAATGCCATGTTTCCTGAAAAATGATGGTGTGAGTTTCAAGGGGTCCGGTTTGATTCATTGGAAACTTGATCCAGGACTTCGTAGGCAACTTTGGAAAGAGGAGAGTCAGAGTGGTTAGAGCAGATGTCGAGGACAGATCATGTCCCTTTATACACAGGCGCAATCGGAAACTTACTTTAACCCATGAAGAACCCATGTGAGGACGACTTTAGAACGTAAGGACCGGGTGCAACGTCTGCGTGATTGGTTGAAACACTCACGGGGAAGGCGAAGAAGGTATTGTGGGAAATGTAGTTTGTTTACTGGTCTATTTTTAAAGTCGCATTCTAGATAATAGCTGATGATCTGAGCAACTAGAGGAATACTGACGCAGATTACAGCTGAGTTTCATTGACGAAAACAAGGCTGAAAATAACAATAAGGAAAATTCAGACCCAGGCAATGTTCTAGGAAAAAGAGCCGTGAGGAGGAGACAGAGGAGGAATCTCAACGAGTTTGTGGCTCTTGTTGTTTAACAGCGTTTACAAACTTTGTGAAAACTGGAGGTGAATGTTTTAGCTCGCTACCCCTCCCCTACATCTATCTATCTGCTTCAGAGGCTGAGATTTTTGTGAACGTTGGCAATTCTGCCAGCTCTTCAGAATACCCTCAGGTTTTATCTTGTCCTTTTCAAACAACGCTTGGTATCTACTTGGTCTTAGCTCCTAAAGGGTTAAAACTATCTCACCTGCAGATTTCCACAGGCCCTCACAATTCCTGCTTCCAGCATCTCTACAACCACAAAAAGCCCATGTTAGCTTCCTAAAAACCTCTACAACCCTATCCAGAGTAACACTTGAGTTCCAGTAATGGTGGAGAACACTGGGTTGCTCCCCGTGTCTTCCTGACAACATGGCACCAGGTTGATACCTTTCACTCCAGAGATCAGATACCATGGCAAAAGTTTGTCGTGTCACACTGAGGACACAGCGCCCCACTGCAGCTCACCTCTTTGAGCCTCTCTCTTTTGGCTTTTCAGCCCGGGAACTACTAGAAAAACATCCTCTCCCTCTCTGTGCACACATTTGTGTTCTTGGCTCCGGCTGTGGGAGCGGTGTTCTGGTTCCACGTGTCACTGAGTCCTGAGTCGCCGTGTTCAGGCACAGACAACCAGCGGGAAACATTGTCTTACCCCGATTCACCTGCCTGCCTGGAAATGCTGTATTCCTGTCAAAGCAAGACATTCCTGTTGTGTTTTTCTTTTTCTTTTTTCTCTCCATATGCTCCTTTCCTCCATCATTCAACAGAGACACAGCTCATGCAACACATTTAAGAGAGATTGCGCTCGTGCTGCTCATGTCATCCATACGGTTACAAGACAAGAGCATCACAGAACATCTGCCCACGTCCCCGCCCGCCGGATGCCGAGTGTACCGGGGAGATTCAGCACTGGCAGCTGGACAGCTCTGCTCCCAGAGAAAAAGGCCAACTGGGGCCAAAGGAGTGTGATCTCCAACACCCCCCGGAGGAGCCGGGGGTTGAAACAAAGGGGAGATGGATCAGACACAGAGACTTACAAACAGGGCAGGTGAGAGGATCACATCCTTCCACCCCCCCCCCCCCCTTCCATCCCCCCACCCCACACCGCTGCATTCCATCCACTCCTCCTCTGTCTCCTCGACTTGAACTGACAGAGAACTCTTCAAGTTAAACAGTGGTGCTGGAATCTTGCACTGCTTTCACCGAGTATGTTTGTGTGTCCAAAGTAACGGATGTGAAAAGGGCCTCAGACTACAGACCTGGGCACAGATCACCTAAATATTACAGTAGCAACAAAATTAACAAAGTCAATGTCAAGTATAGTACACATAAGTATTTGGTCAGCTCGTTAATCACAAAACTAACAAGATACAAAGTAAAAAATGTAACAAAGACATGAAACGTGAGATTTAGGTAGATTCCAACTGAGTAAGGGAAGAGTTGAGCCCTTTTGGCAAATCACAAACTCATCTGGACTTGACTCCGCATTTTACTGGACCACTTCAAATAATGTTGCTGGACCCAACAAACAATCGTAACTTAGTAAAAGATTTGTGTAGCTATCCAGTGGGAGTGTTTCCTCACATGACTGATATTCCTTCTACAGTCAAACATTAATGAGAAAAGCAGCACAGCCTCGACTTGGAGAAGAATTTCATGTCCCACATTCAATTATTCCACACTCTTCAAACTCACACAATGGTGCAATACTTGTGGAGTCTTTCTTGATGACATGCAGTATTTACAGGGGCTGTTTGTATGGTCCCTCAGTGTCTGTGCAAGTCTTTGCAATGTGGTTGGTGGAGATTTGCTCCAGGCGTCTTGAAACTGAGCCAGGAGCAGGTTCAAGTTCACGTTTTCAAATTGCTTGATTTTGGACAATAATTTTTCTGTCGATTGACTAATTGAATATCTAACAAATATTATGTATATACTTAACCATGATGCATATGTTTTTTTGCCTTGGAAACAACTCCTCCTCCTCCTCAGACACTTCAAACGTCATCAGAAGTACACAGAGAGGCGTCAGTTCTGCAATGACAAGTTCTCCACAATCACACACTTTGCTACACACTTATCGAGTGCTGTCCTTGCTGTGAACTGTGGAGCCACAGTCTGGGGAGGGTGGTACAGTGGGACGGTGGCCTGGAGGTTCAGCAGTGAGCTCGTTATGCCAAGGTCGGCTTTTTCAGTCCCGGACCAGCTGGGAATATCTATGCGGGTAAATTGAGTGCGAAAGGCTTTCCGCTCCCTTAACATCCCCCTCGGAGGTGCCCTTGGGCCAGAAACCGCACCCCACTTGCCTCCGGGGGGGTGGGGGGAGGGTAGTCAAGTGGCCAACAGTGGTAGAAGGCAGATAGACAGAGCGGCAGCGGTGTCACGACGTGTTAAAGCGCGAGTGTGAAGGAGGCCACAGTTGTAACGGGATGAGAGCACGGTCACAACTCCCTTGACGAGGTTATTTTTTCTTCAGAGTCACCGAGATGAGAAGTAGCTAGTGGAAGTGCTTTTCTTTGGGAGTAACGAAATGTGAAAAGGGTTCAAATGGTTCTGAGGAGAAACGTTCGCGGCTCAAGGACGAACTGCGCTGCCTCTCTCCGCCTGCCTGTCTGCCAAGCAGCCACGTCAGGCGGAAGAGTGAGAGCGTGAAATCAAAGAGGCAAACGTGTCGAGGCCAAAAGAAGAGGAGCTCGACTTGAAACAACAAGGAGACGGTGAAAAGGGAAAAAAAACCTTTGGAAGGAGCAACAGAGTCGAGGACCGGGGAATCAAAGTTGGTTTATTTTTGTCAAAAGTTGGCACTGAGAACAGAGGTGTGTTCAGATCCGTGCTCGGCTTAACCCCAGAGAGTTGTTCATCACAGAAGGGTTCAAATGATAAGTCGATGGTCTGATGAGCTGAGCATGAGAATATCAATTAACCTGTGTCAATCAAAACTGATTAAACCTTTACACACTTAATAAGAATGTTACATTTTCTTGTTTTTAACTGGATCCAGGATATTTCTTTGTGGGGTCAAGATGACAAACAACTCACACAACCAAGACCAATAGGAAAATATTAACTGACAATGCAAAACATGTATTTTACAAGCAAGGGCTATGAAGTAGTATTCTGCATGTCCTAGGAACCATTACAGCAACAGGTGCCAATATAAAAGCATATATTAACATCTAGTGTTGTACTTGTGTGAAATTAAAAGGCAAAATGAGATTCTGCTCCCAGGAGAAATTAAATTATGAGAAATTAAATCCAATCTGTTCCCTGCTGCTGATTTACATCTCCTGTTTCCTCTACACGATACGTGGCTCTTTGCATTATACAGTATCTTCCAGTCCACCCGCTCGTGGCTCTATAAATACACACGCAACACAACTAGAATTAATGCAATGCAAATCATTTTATTCTAAACAGCAACAACAGGAAACCAGAGAAATCAGCTCTCGTGCCCATGCAAAGTTTAAGCTGATTTTAAAAGTGTGTTGGGATTCTGTGCCTTTTGGGGATTTGACCATATACGACTAAGATTAATAGATAAAAAAGGGAAGTTGGTTGAAGCCCCAAAAACATGTATAGATGCCGTCTCAAAAGTTAGTTTTACTTATGTGGATGAATGAATTGATTGTAGATGATTGCATTGTAAATAATTATAACACAACTTTAACTCGCTACAGAGTTTGTATGAACTTCAACACAACAGGAATCGCCTCCTCTGCCATTTCAACTGAAACAAGAACATGTATTTAATCTCCAAGAACAACGAGTTCCCTAAATTCAAATGAAGACGTTCACAAAAGTCTCAACCGGTGTCATTCGGTTGCAATTGCACACATTAGGACTTTTGCCATCTCTGGATATCATATAGAATAAATAGTTCTGTGCAGATTAGACCATCATTTTTAAGGATTTGTGGATTCACTGACTCAACTAATGGTTGATCATATTCATAGTCATGTACAGATCCTAGCGTGAAGTCAAAACTTTGAGGAGCTGTCACCCATCCACCAAAACCATCTTGTTAACCATACAGTGACCAGCACCCCCCCAATCCAGTTGTGTACAGTAGCTCCGCAGGGGGTCGCATGGATTCCTCCTTGAAATCAGAGTTATGGGCTGAAAAGCTCACCACTGTGATTTGAACACACAGAGCATGTTTCTTTCAGCCGCTCAGGTTTGCCGTCTACTTTGAGGAATATTGAAGAAAATTGCAGCCTTTAGGTTAGTTTGGTTGTTTTTCTCATCTCTGCAATATGAAAAAAACAGCAACAGCTCCGCGGTTATTTGAATTGAAAAGGGCTTCATCTGCCGGTTGGGAATTTGTTGTAATGTTTAACAATCTGTCGCAAACATATCCAAAGGCAGGATATGATGAGTCATGGTACAGATTCACCAGCACTCGGGAACTGTTTTCTCACATGCAGTGCGTTTGTGTTTGCAAATAGTATATCCCCTCCTTGCATTCGCTTTAAAAAAGGGAGAAAAAGTAATAGGAGACATTCATAATTATTAATCATGACATGTTGACTGTGTAGTTTGCTGGATTTACGTTGATATGTTCATTTCAAGGCGTAAAGCGGGTTTTTACAAGTTGCAGGAAAGGAAATAAAAAATACTGAGTCATATCTAAATACTACTGTTAAAACACAAGAATAGAAAAGAATATGACTTCATATTTAACAACAAAGAAGCATCTCTTCTGGGGCTCTGCAGACTGGACGTCATGCGTCACACTGAAGGTCTGACGGGACATTTATACACCCGGTGGCCACTTTAATAGGTACACATCTAATGCAATCCACCACAGCTGCTCTACTATAAAGTCTGACTTTTACAACGTCTATAATGTTCTGTTTTTTGTTGACACAGCCTTTAAGGTGTTAACTCCATTACATGTGTTTTCACTGAGGTCATAGTGGGGATGTAAGTGCTGGAGTGTGTGGCTATAAGAGGTGTTTCCGATATTATGTCCCCCCCTCATGTATGCAGCACCGCCTTTAACTATGAAGGTGACGCATTTCCCATCATGCCACTGAAACCTATAAAAACAGGATGAATAAATATATGAGCTGCTGCCATTGTTAATCGGACACTGCTCATTTATTAGAGAAATGAATTTATGTGTGTTCCACTTCCTTTTCTTAGTAAATCTGTCCCAGGGATGGTAAAAGTCTCCTTGTGAGACACCGGATAAATACACAATGAACTCCCCTGCATTCATGTGTAAATTGAAGCTCGACAACAATGCATTTTTCATCTTAAATCTACACGTCCACTGTTGTCACATGCAGGAAGATAAGAGTTTCTCCGCTGCCATCAAAACACCGGAATACAATATCATCTCCGAGATTAAACTCCCCGTCGAGTCCTCTATTCATGCCGTCGCTTGGGCCATGTAACTCAGCTGTGAATGTAACACGGGCTCATGTGTTGCCTGGGAGATGTCATGTATCTCCCAGGCAGGTGTGGCTGAGGGGTAGAGTGATCGTCCTCCAACCTTAAGGTCGGCGGTTCGATCCCCAGTCTGACCATCTGCATGCCGAAGTGTCCTTGGGCAAAATGCTGGACCCTGAATGGCCTCCCATAGAATAACAAAGTTCTGCGAATAGGTGCACTGTATGAATGTGTGTGTGTGAATGGGTGAATGTAGTGTAAAGCGCTTTGAGTGGTCATCAAGACTAGAAAAGCTCTATATAAATACAAAACCATTTACCATGTAAAGGGTGTAAAGTGGGATCCGGTAGAGCACACAAAAGGGAAAGTGAGGACACAGACAGTGGCTGTACTGGTCAGATGAATGTGGAAATGGTGATACCTGAAAATAACGTGCTTTAATACCCCAAAACACTGCTAATCTAGCTGGGCGCTGCTCAATAAACTGGGGATTACATTTACAGATTAAACGGTTTTGGCACAAAAGTTGCTGATGGATCGCGACTCTCACAGCCAGTCTGGGATTTTTCTTGTTTTTTCAAGCATGCAAAATGGGAGAGAAAAATGGGAATTATAGTTCCCATCAAGGATGGGGAATCAATGGCCTCCCTTATCTCCTGCAGGAGAATTATTTGAATATCAATACAGGAAGCCGTCCTGTTGGAAATATCCCCACTCAGCCACAATGAAACATGGAATATTTGTAGGTAATAGAAAGGAGGCGGAGGAAAGATGGAGATGAACAGTAGAGCGGGATTGGGGGACAGATACAGTGACTCAGACGGGTAAATAAGACAAAGACGGGGAAGGGGGGAGAGAAAAGCTGGTCGAAGAGGGAAAATAGGGGAAGAAAGAAAAACAGAAAGAGATTAGGGTTTAAGAGGCGGAGAAGAGAGAAAGACTGAGGGAGCGTGAAGACGGAGGCTCATCATTAGCGCCGTCCCTCCCTCTCTGCCACCGACCACCGCGGCCACATCTGCATCAGAGCATCTAAACGGTATCGAATGGCCTGCGGAGCTATGAGGCGGAGAAGACAGGTGGAAGTGCCGCCTAACACCTCCGATTAAGATGATCAATAGAAGCCGGTTGGGGTTCTGCGGCCGACGCGAGGGGCTAATGAGGAGGACGGAGGCGGCCGGTGAGGCGGTAATCGAGGGAGGGGAGAGAGGAGAGGATGCAGGAGAGGAAGTGAGACCCAGAGGGAGGAGGGCACGAGAGAGTGATGGCGGGGGGAAGAGGGAAAAGTTTGATTACAGCACACGGGCAGATTATCATCGTGCCCGGGGAGGCCACAGGTGGACAGAGGGAATGTGGTGTAGGGGTGACTGAGCATTTGAGTGAAAAGAAAACAACATCTCTCCTCTTTCCCCTGCTGGTGATTTCCCCAGAGAAGCGAGGGGGGAGAGAGAGAAAGAGAGAAAGAGAGCGAGAGAGCAGGGGGCAGGGAGGGGATTCGCTCGCGGCCGAGAATGTCTCTTTCTGTTTTGCTGCTGCTGCCTCGTTCTCCTCGGGAAGTTCCACTCAGTCTGACAGCATCCAGATGGAGCGGGACAATATAAATGTCAGATCCAATAAGGACCCACGGGCGCCGCTCGTCTTAGATCCTAATACCGGAGTCTTCCTCGAGTTTGTTTCCGTTTTACCGCTTTGCCGTCGGGTTCGTGGATCGGCAGATAACGCGACGGCGAAACAAATGTCAACAGAGCAGGATCTAGCAAGGGTAAATTCCATCCAGCGGAGTCAATACACCATGTGTGTGTGTGTGTGTGCGTGTGCGTGTGAATGTGTGTGCAGGCTAACTGTTGTGCTCCGTTTGCTAATTGATAAGCTCGGCTACCCAAAACCACGCCGGGCACATAACAAACAGGAGCACTGAGTCCCTGCAAGCAAATAAGCCTTTTCACGCTCAGCGGGAGTTACAGGTGTTGAGCTGAATATGCATACACACACTAACAAACACACACGCACACGCACACTTTAGTGTCACACACATACATCAGAGGGCTCAAGCACAGACATTTTCTAATTTAAGCTTTTAAAATTGCATCTGAAACAATATTACCATAATTTATTCCCGCCACCACTTGAGCTAACAATAAAAAGACAACTAGGGCCACATGTTGAAGCTAATTCCACTTCAATTAAGAGAATGGATCACGCCACGTCCTGTTTCCGTGCAGAATACGCACGTGCATCACCTCCTGCAGTGTAGCCACTTCTATAGGGACGATGTGGTTAGTGCATAAAGCATAATTTAGGTCCACTGCACGCGGGTCAGGTACATGCAGCCTCTCTGCCGTGCTGCTCCCAGCCCGACGCACCCGTGACGTGCCACTCCGTGACTCGCTGTGTGATTGGCTGACCGCCACTGCCTAGGGGGCGGGGAAGCGAGTCGGGGGGGAGCCGCGCGCCGAGCTGCAAATGTTCCAGATGGCTGTGATTTATGAACCCCTCAGAACGGTGGGACTAATGAACGCTGCTCGACATGTGTTTGGGATGGTGGGTGGGGGGTGTGGGGGAGGGGTTCTGTGTTCAGCCATCAATCCGTCTTTGAGGAGGGGGTCTCGGACATTGCATCACGAGACCTAATGGATGGCGAAGGCACCTGACGCACACTTGTTATCCATCTGCTGTGTGGTGTTCAGTGTGTAAACATACGCACCGCAAATTAAGTCAATTTGCAAAATTAATGAGTTTTAATAAGAGGCCGGAGTGGAAATAAAACTCACAGGTAGCCCTTGTTGAGCACCCGGGCTTATTTCCCCGACATTAATTATTTTTGTCAACTACTTATGTGATTACCGGGCAATTTCTCACAGTGATTAGAGTTACCACTTTTATAGTAGATCGGTGTAATCTCATTACATGGATGTGTTGCTCTGGCGGCCTGGCACCACACTCCCAAGCAGAGCGCTCCAGGTGAGCATTAGCGCAAAGCTAAATGGATCCTGCACGGTGCATTCGGAAAATGGAAACTTTTAAAAGAATTTAAAAAAGGAAATCCTTTCTGTTTATATACACTTTGTTTGTCGTTGTTGTTTGTTTCCCTCGATCTAAGGAGGCCCACGTAATCCCTCCCCCACCCCCCCCCCCCCCCCCCACCCGACTGAGGCAGAACACGCTTTCATGATTTCCAGCTGACGACGGCTCAAGGCTGGAACCCCCCCGCTGCGTACTTGCAGCTTAATGTCATCAGTCCAGAGCTGGGAACTAAGCTCTGTGTGTGTGTGTGTGTGTGTGTGTGTGTGTGTGTGTGTGTGTCTGTGGTGTGCCATCGCTCTCATTAGATGCTAAATAATTAAACACCTGCAATGAGAGTGTATCATTTTTTAAAGTCAGCAACTTGGCTGTCACTGGAGCAGTTTTTTTTTTGCTGGAATGGTTTACTTAATCTCACATTTGAATCAGATACACTGACAATTTGCGGCTTTGCAATTATTTGTTGTGTCACCACTTTTCAACGTAGAGTCAAAGCTTCTGGGTTGGCATGTTTTCTTTGTAGGTTTCTCTGTGGTAATGGATTTCTGTTTCCACTAGTGACCCGTCCTCGCCTCTTTGCACAATGTCAGCTGAGATTGGCAGCAGCCGCTCATTATCCTCTCAGGATAAGCCATATAAGCAACTGGATGGACGGAGAATCTACCTTGAACTCCGTCCTTGGTTGCAGACTACAATTTAAAAACAGGCCATTTCACCTTTTGTGAGTGCTTTGGCACTTCCTTCCCCCCCCCCCCCCCCCCCCCCCCCGAGGACAAATATCTCTTTTAAAGCATCTTGCAAAGTCGGTGTATATGAAGACAGACATGTTCACAGATATCGGCCGTTCCCTGTGATTTATTTGGTGCTGCGAACTGTGCAAAGACGATGCTTTGACAGTTTGTCTTTTTCTCCTGCAGCCCTTCGCTGACGGATCTGTCTCTGTGAATGGGAGAGGGGCTTTCAGAGCACAGCGGGAGCTCGGAGGCTGCCACGGACACATTTTTCCAGTCCATGCTCTCTCAATCGACTCCTCTGGAAAGGTGATCTTTTCAAAGATACAGAGAGAACACATGCCGACACATCTACACGCCACACAGTTATATATTGGATATGTATGGGCATTTAAAAGGCTTTCCAAATTGACTTTTACAGTTGTCCA
Organism: Pleuronectes platessa; assembly: GCF_947347685.1. Taxonomy (NCBI): domain Eukaryota; kingdom Metazoa; phylum Chordata; class Actinopteri; order Pleuronectiformes; family Pleuronectidae; genus Pleuronectes; species Pleuronectes platessa. Next base: position 8,008,585 of record NC_070649.1, read on the forward strand.
GTTATTATTGACTCTCAGTCTGGCCTGGAATATATTTGATGACGCTGTTAAAAAAAACACACTGGTCAATATTCCTCTTTAATCGAGCCAATTATTTTGGGGGCTCTCAACAAATTGCACAAAATGCCTATGAAAATTAAAATCAAATAATATTTTACTTTAGATACTTCTACAAATTTGGCCAACACTGGTATAACTTACTCATTTAAAACAATTACATTTTATGTGCAATCCTAATTATAACCCATTTATCCTGTTGACATTGTATATACTGGTGCTGTTTTTTTTAGATTTCCTAATGTTCACATTGCATGTACTTATTTTTGGACTTTCAAACACGTTCTTTTATTTTTCCGTCCCCCTTTGCTGCTGCAATATGGCAATTGTCCCTGTTGTAGAAATATCTTATCTTGACAGAGATGCCTTAAAATGCCTTAACATTCAAAACGCTTGCATATATAAATGTCCACTTTGCAATGCTATCAAAGCTCATTGCCACAGTCCTTTCACAGGTATCCTGTGCTATTTGCACTCTTAACACCACTGAAGGGGTGCAAAGTGTTACAATAGTGAAATGGTCTGTGAAGACACCCTCCCCAGTGGCAGCCCTCTAGTTCTGAGTCAAGTGGGAGTAAACAGAACTGCAAATGAGTAATCATACAGATATTACCGTACAAAATACTTTCTACAGCTGAGGATAAGAGAGAAGTCTTTTACCAAATGCTGGAATGGCTGCAAACTAACACCTTTAACCCGGAGAAAGTTGAACCGCAATCAAAGAGCAATCTTCACTTCTGAACCACAGTTGAAACAACGCTCTCAGACGCCTGTCAGGGGTCAGCTGAGGTTATTGGACTTGAGAGAGAAAACAGTGTGGAGGTAGAGAGGGTGTAAATGAAGAGAATTCGAGCAGTCCCGAGAGCAGAGCCCTGTGGGACACCAAAAGCTCACACAGCTGTGGCGTGCATCTTATGTATCTCAACACTGTGAGAAGTATACTCCATTTACTGCAAACTGCAAAAATAAGCAGCCTACTACTTCACATCAGTGGCTAAAATGTTTTAGTCATTTCTTTCTTAAAAAAAGAAAACACTTGCGACAGTATAAGTGGCACTGAGCAAAAGCCTGTCATGTTGACACTGTATTTCTAGCACGCCAGGTCATTAAAAGGCTACTGGCATCCCTAACTGCCTTTTGTTGTTAAAATAACACAAAATGCGCTTTCAAAAAGCTTGAGGGAGGACAATAGAGGAGCTGCGAGTCTGGTTCCAAGATTGTCCATTTGGCAGCGTTGTTTGGGAGAACAACACAGTTGATGTAAGCACAAGGCAACACAAAGACTGTGAAAGTATCAGCTGGCTCCGACCCAATTACACACAACTGTGACGGCAAGAAATGAGAGACAGCGAAACATGTATAAACAAAGATGCCATCTCCGTGTACGCATACATACAAACAAACACACACGCATGTTTGCCCTGCGTATACCCACGAGGAGGAGAAAGACGAAGCCGATGCCAACGTGCACACACAGTATCTCCTCTTCCCTCGTACACACAAACGCACACAAAGGGGTTGGAGAAAAGCTGAGACAGGTAGAACCCGAACCACTGTGAGGACTCACTGAATATTTCATAATGTTTTTACTGGCCTGTCGGGAGCATCAGGGTAGTGCAGCGTGTGTGCATGTGTGTGTGTGTGTGTCTGCATTTGTGCAGATATGAAATTGTATACATGTGCATTGGCGATTTCGGTTTTGGTTTTACTGTATGTGCGGGTGTTGATGTGTGTTGTTAGTGCGTCTCGGAGTGACAGGCCACTATAGTGATTGGCTGTCAAGAGCCTGCAGCTCCACTGAGCCTGCAGCTCAGTGATGTGCCAGGGAGCGAGCAGGCCGCATTATGACTTTGTCAGGGTGGCTAGTCTGTTCAAGTCTGGAGCAATATATATTCTTTATTAAGTAGAAAGGCTAGGGCAGCCAATATCGGATTTGTAAGACAACCTTTCTTTCCGTCAAAACATTTTCTGATGGAAAGTAGGATTTGTTTTCTCCAGCTGAACAACTGGAGAAAACAAATCCCAGTCTGGATAATATTGGTCAAATCAGTGCTGTGACATTATATATCAAAATACTTTCTGATAGCATGAGAAATGCAGGCAAAAATCAATAGATTGGGTTTTTAATAACAATTTCCAAACAAAAACATTTCGATAACAATATTTTCAATTGGCAAGGCAGCAAATATATGAGGTGATAAAACCCCTCAAAGCTGAGTTGTGTTTCTGGCAACCTGAGCAATGTGATCACCCCCCCCGTTCAGGGAAACTGCCTCATGTGGCCAGGAGAAGGGTTCATAACTCTATTGAGACGGAACATGAATGGAAAAAGACTCAAATTAGACAAATAATGGAGTTGATTTCCCACGAAAGAGACAGGGCACACAATAAACAGAGTTAAAGATGAAAGTGACTGAAAGAATCATGAATATTAATCAAATTCACTGTTGTTATATTGAATCCTTTAAGGAGAACCCCCCCCCCAGGTTCAGATCAACCAACACGAAGGCCAGACAACAAACAACGCGTTGCTTTTGCTGAGTCGGGTTAATTGCAGCCAGTTTGGTTTCCTGTGTATAGTCATTATTTTCAGAGCTGGACAATTAGGCTGAAAGTACAAGAAAAATATAAATCCAAGGTATAAATAAATAAAGGCTAGCTCTGCTGTTGTGGTTATTCAACTCAGGAGTCTTTACACCTGAGAGAAGATGTTTACACGATGGGTATAAAGCGTGGTGCAGTCCCGGTATCTTTTGGAAAAGCCAGGTAGAGGCTGACGAGCTTGTTAGGACGAGGCTGTCGAGGTCAGGTTCCATTTCCCCCTCCGTCTTCCCTCACTCCTGAACCCCCCCCCCTCCTCTCCTCCTCTGGTCCTTTGTTTCACCCTCAACCTCCTTCACCTCCTCTTCCTTCTGTTTGTTTATCTCCCGGCTTGTTACCCTCTCTCTCCCCATCCTCTCCTTATGCCCTTCCTTCCCTCCCTCCCTCCCTCCCTCCCCCGCTCCCTCAATCTCGCTCAGTAACAGGTGAGCTCCCAGAACTAATTACAGGCGGCTATCCCAGGGTGCAGCGGGTGGGGGGGCGGCTCATTCGCAGGCGGAGGGCACGCGAGGAGGCTGTCTAATAACATTTTCTACTGCCTGATTAAAAACAGCCCATAAATCACTTGTTCACATGGGTCTATGCACATCCGCGCACACACACACACACACAGACACACACACACACACACACACACACACACACTCACACTCACACTCACACTCAGTTTGAAATAGAGCCGTCAGCCACATGCCTTTGGTACAAAGTAAAATACTGTACAACCAATCAAGGGCCTGAAGGACACACACACACACACCACACGGTCTCACTGTCTTGTAAAGCCACTACAAATTAGGTTGTTTATACCTTCATATAATCCTCAAGTGGTAGATTGTATATAGTTTACACGCATGCAAAGAGTGCCCGTGGTTTATTCCCATTTTTAATTTGTGTGATGAGGCAATAAAAAATGCAAAGAGGATGATAATGACCTCCGTGTGAATTTTGAACGATGGGAGCGAGGCCGACCTCGATTTCCCGCTGATGAGCGGAGGACTCGCTGGTGCGTTTCACTCTCCCCCCCACCGCGATCGGGATTAAATCCACATTGCACCTGCCGTCACGTGCAGGCAATGATTCAGCGGCGAGGACGGAGGCGGCCGTGCTGAGGTCACGTCTGGGGCTGCAGCAGTAATGACTCTCCTCATCGCCGAGTTCTCAATCGATAAATCTTTTGGCCTAGTCGACGACAGAAAATAGTACAAACTGCTGATCAAGATTTCCTTGGGGGGGGGGGGTACAAGTAAGGAGATGATTTCAAATTGCGTGTTCGATCCTAACAACATAATCATTATCATGTCATACTAGAATTGCACTGGGTAGAGCGCATACCTCCGCCAAGGCCAAATAGTCCCCTTAAAGTAAACCAAGCCTCATGGAAAAGTTCACATGAAGTTTCTCAGCAACCCATTGGTAGTGGTTAAAAGTACATCTGAAATATTTAAGATTGCAAAATCAATGAAAAATTAGAAAACTACTATCAGTATAAAAAAGTGATAAAATAAATGTTTTAAAACCGGGTTGAAGCATGAATCAAGCAAATAAAGCCAAATCTTCCCCTGACTTTTGTTATGATGGTGTGATGAAGGCTTTCAGGCACCAAGCAGACTTCCGTGTTGGTAAATTAGATTTAGAGAATAAATAACAATACCCATGATGCTTGGTAGATCTGACATGCAAATTAGTTCATATAAAAAAGCTGATTTTCTCAAATGTCAGCGCTTTTTTCCCCCTTTCAGTGAAACCACAGTTCAAGTTGTTGACCTTCGCAATATGTAACAACGGCTCCGGGTCGGTCGCAGCCCCGGTGTTCAAACACACCACAGAGCCTGGCTGCCAATAACCGGAAGGTCATCACACTCAGCGCCATTCTCTCTCATAACCCAGAGCACACACACACACAAACACACACAGCTCACACACATCCTGATACTTCCAACAGGCCCTCACCCAGCTTCATATGAAGCGCTGCCGTCTCCTCTGGCAGCCCCGCGGCACAATAACCCAGTCAGTAGATTAGCGGCGATAGCATCTCTTGCCCTGGACGGCAAACAAAAGCCTTCCTCTCCGTCTTCTGTGCTGACGCAGGGACGTCTCGCATGACTCGCACTCGGGTGAAATGGGAAAATGTGCTGTTGTCTACACACGGGCACAAACAATCGCACAGTGTTGAGTCGACTCCTGTGGTCGGAGCACATGAACTACCGTAGGATGAAAACAGGAAAAAGGGATTTTAACCAACACACGTAAACTTTCAAGTGGCCGGGTTTGGTCATGAGCTGGACACGGTGCAGGTTCAGTATCATGACTGTTTCTTCAACCAACAGCGGCGGGTGAAATAGCGTCACAAGGACAAGTGTCAACAACGTGACATTTAACGGTTCCTGCCGCGGCTGATTTCTGCAACGCTCAGATGTCCAACTGCTTTGTAGCCGCACCACGGCTCACACCGCGACACGCACCTTCCGCATGCCGTCACATAATCAGCATACCAAATCACACACTGGCTGCTCTACAACGCACAGGATTACCCCGGGATTGTGAAATAATCGGAAAGAAGACAAGTGCTGATTGGAGCACAGAGCTGAGGAGTAAGCTCATCCTTTTTTCAGATGTTTCATTCCTTGTGCTTTTCTACAGCCGCTCCCGAACCCTGCAGGAGCTCTGCAGCTCATCGTGGCAAGAGGAAGTCACCTCACTCGGCCGGGGATGTCAAGCACACACACACACAGAGTGCATCTCCCTCCCTCTGTGTCGCTGATGGACTGTCGGGCCCTTCTCATGATCATTTACCGAAGTAGGGATCCCGCCAAGATATTCTGATTGAACCATGATCACCTGCTAGCAGGGAGGTCCCCACTTTGATTCAATGCTTGAACCTCCTCTCCCCCACTCATCTGATTTGCCTGTCATCGCAGGGACACGCATCATGTGGCCGAACATCAAATTCAAACTGCTGCAATTATCCCCGGATTTCAAGCTGGGGTTGAAATATTAGACGCAGGAATTCCAGGATATGTTAAGTGTGTGCGTGTGTGTGTGTCGGTGTTCGACTCCGCCTGCGTGCACGTTGCTTTGCATATTGTTTTGCTGATGCAGGCAGATACAGGCACCGCCGTCTTCACTCAACACACTGAGCCTTGAGCTAGAAAGGGGCAAAACCCAAAACAGGGAAAATCAAAGAGTAAGCAGAATCCTGAAATAAACACAAACACACACACACACACACACACACACACACAAACACACAAAGCAGCAGCAATCTATCCCCCTTTAAACTCAATTCCCACTTTAGCAGCTCCTTGCAAGAATCATATTTGATTTACTCGCAAACAGTGTCAGACTTCACAGTGGGGTGACCCATGAGCTTTAGATCAGCTCCTACCCTCCACACACAGACACACACTGACACACACACACACACACACAGACACACATTAAGCAGCCCCTGTCGCTATGATGCAGCGCTCAGGTGCTAGAGCCTCCAAGTCACGTCCCCCAGATCTATAACAGGCAAAAGACTCCCATTAAACAACCTTGGTGTGACACAGCATCCGCCGAAGCCCGGGCCCCCGCGTCACGCCGGGCGCCCTTCATCACGGAGAACACTTTCAAGTCCTCGCAAAAAAACCCGGTGTGTTGCACCTCGCCGCATAACAAATGGATTTGTTTTGGAGGCGTGGTGCAACCAGAGAACACCGTAGCGACTTTGTCTTACTGCTGCTCCCCGTTTTCTAAGGTCACAGAAGCGAGCGGTTATGTAAGAGCTGTGCTCAGGAAGCGAGGTTAGGAAACTGTTTGTAGGAGCGGAGCGATTCCTCCTCGTCCCGTTAATACAAAGTAAATGTCAGTAACGTTTCCAGGGCTTTTATGTTTGTTGCAGACAAAGTAAAAGATCCGTCAATCAGCCCACTTTTTAACTTCGTTTCGACTCGAGCGATAATTGCGGTGCTGAAAAAACACGATCCTTTGTTTTGGTTTTTTTTTTCCTGCAACAGCTCAGGTGGAAGGGGCAGAGAGCAGTGATTGGTATTCGCAGAACTAAAAGATACCCGCTCCTGGGAGGAGGAGGACCAAAGTGGAAGAGAAAAGCAAAATTCTTTGCTCCTATACGAAAAACAACAGATCAATAGGGCCAAGCCGGCGGTGGGGGGGAAGATTGCTCCTCTGGAAAACAGCACAAGGAGTCACACTGGTGATGAAATGCACATGTCAAGTTTTATATAATTGCATATTTATGTACAATGTGATGATTCTAGGTGGAGCTGTGAAGAATAAATGTCTTTGACCTTGTGCACAAAGGAATTGAAATCCCCTGAAGTCAAGTCATATGATTCTATTCAATCCAACAATGTAAAAAGCGCTTTTGCGGATGCTCCTCACAATTCAAGGTCTGTTTCATTTGGGGGATTTTTATTTTCTTATTGCACAAGATTAGTGGTCAGATGTTAACTGAGATTTGTTCTCGCTGTGCAACATCGGCCTCCATCTGTGTAGCCACCCGGCCCGAGGCCGATGACGCAGAGGGAGGCTGCACACGGGTTTATCTTTCAAGAAGTTATGCATTCAACTTAAAAGATCAGCAAACTAACTACACTGATGAGCTGGCTATGTAAGAGAGTAATCGGCCATGTGAGAGAGACCCACACAAACACGGGGAGCACATGTAAACTCCACAGAGAGCAGGGCCTCAAACCCGGGAACCTTTTTGCTGTTTTAGCCACTGAACCACTATGCCGCCCAAACTAAAACATCACCAGCAAATATATGACTTTGTTGTCAGGCGCTCAAAATTTTACTCTCACAATCATAATAGGGTAGAAGCTAATTTCACTGAGAGTTGACACAACAGGCAATAATGAAAAATAACAACCATGTGTTTAAAATGAGGCGGGGGGGGGGGGGGGGGGGGGGTGTTAATGTTTTTACTGTCGACATTAGACTTTAATGTTGGGAGGTTGGCAATTCTGGGAAATATAAAAGAGTAAATGTCCTCACAAAATCAATGCTAGCAGCTGGATTTAAACAGGTGCAATATTTACCATGTTATAATCAGAATGTAACAGGCTAACTATTGCAGAGAGGGGGATAATACATTTTAAAGCTAATTGTTCCAAAACTAAATATCAGGAAATCACTAAAGTTTCTACGACTCATCCTGAGGGGCATATCAATGTTTATGCCAAATTTCACAAGTAACCGATTATTTTTATGATGGTGGCACTGGAGTGAAACCAAAGTCTGTGTCAAATCTGCAATCCATTTCACCACTCTCCACGTTTGTCATCAGGAATTTCACGGCGTTATTAATCAAATGTTTGTTGGTTTCTATGCGGATGAGAGAAAAAGTGTGCGACGGTCGCACTTGAAATGCGTTTGCCGATAAATCAGGGCTGCAAGATTACATTAAACTCGTCCCCCCATATTTTCCATATCTCTGTCATTTCTAGCTTTCTCTAGATTTGAACACGGGAAGTATTCTGTAGGACCGGAAAAGCTCAGACTTGAGATTCCAGCTCGCAGGACAAAAGGAGACAATTAGTTGCAGTAACCAGTTTTGCTCGGAGGGGTTTTTCGGGAGCGAGGTGAAAAAAAGGTGGCGTGATAGCGGGCAACAATCACACAGGTTATTTGGGGGTCTCCTCGGGTGGTAGAGGGGGGGGCAACCTCAGTGAGCTCCTCAGTGAGCTCCTCATTTCTGTGGGGCTTTATGTAGCGTGACGGTTCCAAATGAAACTCCCCGATCATGTGGGAGCGCTCTATTAATTTGTGGCTTAGGCCGCCTCCTCGGGGAGAGAGCTGCCACCGCCGCATCCCCCTTCGCAGCTCCCAGCAAAGACTCCTGTTGCTTATTGACTGAGGGGCCCGCGTTGCATTGTTTCTCCACGTCGGCGAGCTTCGGCTTTTCACCTCGAGTGCCGAGACGATCTATCATTTCTCTACGGTTTCCCACTGCGGGCTGCGCGGGGACGGATGAAGAGCGGCGTGAAATAAAAGTAATCACGGCCCCTTGGAGCAGCACATTGGCGTTAGCTTGGCGGGAAATACACAGTTCCTGTAACGTGGCGTGCTCCAAGAAATCAAATCTGATTCCCGTTGAAGCACAAACAGGAGAGGAATGTCGAGCTAACAAGATGGTGGAGTTTTATGAGCTGCTGCAAGTTGTTGGACGAACAAACAACCTCTAAACACATCTTTCTAATTGGGAATCAGTCGGACACAAAATCCAATATGCCGCAGAATCTTTAGCTCGGTGCAATCAGGCTTTTCAACACCAACCTACTGGCTACAAAGGCACGGGCGAGATCACACGGCTCTCTCAAGACTCAAGCCCCGAGGCACAGGCATTCACATGAAAGGACTGGCCAACACTGGCACTCCTCCAGTAAACCCTCTTCCTTTGCCTCTTCCAATTGCACTCTACTTTTCAACATGCACAGGCAGAGCCAATGAGGTCCAATTAGCGACAAACAACAAATCCACAACTGTGGATTTGAGGTATTCCTTGTTTTTTGGGACTAGAGCAGGAGTAAAGTCAGAAAATCCTTGAGCTCAGCCTCCCACTGCAGCCGCTGAAGAAAGACAGGCGATGGAATATGAGGTTTAGTAGGTTGGACGTAGAAGTCGATCCAAAAATACCCTCAGCCCCTCATGTGGTTTCCGCTGATTTCAAAGGAGGAGAAGGACTGGCACTGACACGTGCAGAGGCACATTTTCGCCAGGAGAGCCAGAATGTCAGTAAACACACCATCCGATCCGAGCACCGATAAGACTTTAATTACGGAGAAATGCTTTGTGTATTCCCACGGAGGCGCGCGGCCTCGGGAACTCTCCGGGAGTGTGGGCGGGAGGACAACAATCCCAGGGCGCCCACATCGGGGGAGCAGGCAAACAAGGGCCGGTGTGAAGCTGTGCCGATACACAAAGTAATTAAAAACACGCCTACAGTTTGCCTGCTGCGCCTGATGAGTGCTTGAGCGATGATCATTATGACTTTGAGAGACAATCACACGCTTGAAGGAGCAACCCTGAAACAGCTACACTTGGAAAAAGAAGGTCCTGACCACTGTTGTGCGGGGGGGGGGCAGTCGAGTAACATAAAATCCATAGGTGTAATAACTGTATTGAGCAGCACAACAACAAACATCATTAGCCTTCCGAGCAAATAACGCTAAGCTCGGGTGACGCTTGAGAAGCTTCCCACGTCGGGGTGAGCGGGATATCTTCCCCCAGCAGACGCTGGGTGATGAGACTAGTGTGGGCGTAACAAGAAAACAGAGCGAGCAACATGAAAAGAGGGGAGAAATGAAAGGAGGGGGGGGGGTAAAAAATGGGCGGAAGAGAGAGGAAGTCAAACGAGAAGAGATAGAAACAAAAATACGCTGGCCCACATGGCATTAGGAGATTCCCTTTGAAGATCGTCTGGCATGGAGAGGCGATCAAGGGAGCAGAGTCATTCCGCTGCACTGCGACCACGTCTCAAGTGTCCCTCCTCCACCTCCCCCTCCGACCTCCACCCCCTCTTTCCCTCTCTCATCTGTCGCTCACTCTCTCTTTCTCCCCCTCATCTATTTCCCATCAAGAGATAAACAAGCATGTTGGCCACCGGGGCAAGAAATCGGAGAAGATTGATCCCTGTTTTTTTCGAGATCTGGCCTGTGCATCATTTCCAAGCAGCGCCGATCCCCGTGGGGCGGGGGGGGGGGGGGGGGGACGCTGAACAACCTGAAGTCGTCTTACTGCTGGGAAGCACCAGCAGGAGGGGGGTTAAACCAGGATAGGGTTTACACCGTCCCCCGCACCTTGTTTACAAGACCATCGTGAGGTTTGATTGGCAGCTGCACTGATCACCTCGGGCAGGCGGGCAACGGGACCGCACGCTATTCACCGGAGAGTCCATAAATCACAATTTGGCGTAATTAAGCAGCGGGAATGACAAGCCAAGGGACCACTGTCTGGATGGGTGGATGAATGGACGGATGGATACGGGGGAAATTTGATGGATGCAACACAATGCACTACGGTCGCTAGATAATTTAATCGCGGAAGAGCCCAAAGGGGAAACTGCAAAAGGGCAGCAGAGAAAAGAACCACAGCTGTTGCCCGCCACGAGAGAGACTGGTTCACACAACGTCCAGTTCACAACCGCAGCACGGTTCATTTATACAGCATAGAAATTGACTGGATCTATTGGTGGCTGTAAGTTTGTATTACTTTGGGGGTGTAAGACGCCGACTACGTGGTGACAACGTGCCCAATTCCGGGGCCACCAGAGACTTTCCTCCACTCGTCCTTATCTCGTTTCTAGTCACCTCCATTTTGCTCTCCATCGAAGACGGTGGCGAAAACTCCCACGAGGAGACAAGAAAAACAATATGGATCACATCATCCTCAAAGCCTCCGGAAACTTGTTTAAAATTCAACGGGCACAAGTTGAATTTAAACAAAGTGTCTTGTCTTCGAGCGCTCGAAGACAAGACATACTTGAACGTCTTCGATTCCAATCTTCCATCTGCTGAGGAAGTGATTTTTTTTTTGTTTTGTTTTAAATTAAATACCTAACATTTCGATACCAGGAGGGAAAATGAAACTCTTGCCGAGACACACATCGAGATTGTTTTTTCTGCAGAAGCGTCTTTTTATTTTAATTCCAGACGAGAATCCAAACTCCTCGAAACAGTGAGTGTCATCCAAACACCAAACTTCACCGGAGTAAACGAGTCTACAGATGGAAATATTCATAACAAGGAACGAAGGGTGCTGAGAGAGAATAACTAAACAAGATTATAAAACCGGCTGCATTCCAGTTTGGCAATCTTGAAACTTTTCAAACTTTTTTCTGGTTAATTGAGAGCTATGGACATGTTTCACCAAAATAAATATATTATAGTTTAATAATCCGAAGCATTCCCTTCACACAAACACGTGTATTAAAGCTGCTTGAACTATTAACAGCCACTCCCTCGATCACCTCATCCCATTGAAAGATGTTTCCAAAAAGCCTCCACCTCTATTTTGAATGTCTTCGAGCCAGTGTGGCTACAATTAGCATTAGCCCCCTTTTCAATCACACTGATGGACCGTGTAGGCGTCCGACAGCCCTGGCAGCCCCACACTAAGGCTCAATCGACGTAATGCACACACGTCCGGCCGAGGAGAAGCTGGAAAAAACTAGCGTCCTTTGGCTCGTGGACGGATGGCTCCTCTTTCTTACGGTTCTATCGGTGTGTCGCCACGAGCGCATCCAGCTGTCCGTTAATCTGTCATCCCGCCGCCTCTTCCCTGTCGTCCGTCTGCGTCAATCACGGTGCCCTCCGGAGGCCCTCAAATTTCATCCGTCACCTTCTTGGTCGCTCTCCAATACTTCCCCCCCCCGGTGAAAAGGAGTGCATGAAAAACTCCTTTTCCGTGCGTGCGTTGGCTAAACACGTCTGTCCTACTGTCTGAATTCAGACTTCAATTCTACTCTTCTGCTATCCTACTAATCACAGTAGAGTTTTCTGTTTTTTTCAAAGGCAAATAATGAAAAATCTGCACCACGCCACACTCTGGGAAACAACTGGCAGAACTACAAGACCTGCAGTGAATGGAATATGCAAGAGGAGCTGCTGAAAACCTCATCTGTGTATTGTTATTAACACCTCAGTTAATCATCATCCCATTGGTGTAGCTGGGAGTGTTGATGTAGAGCTGTAACTGCATTACAATGCACTGGTATGCACTGTAGAGCCCGACTAACAATGGTTGTATTTGTGTTTTCTTTTTATGATAAGAAATGTTTCCCTCCCCAATATCAGCATCTGACCCCTAAAAAATCCATATCAGTCAAAACCAGGATTGTAAATGCTTTGGTTTGAAGACTTGCCTCTTTCACTTACAGACCGCATCAGCAACAGAGAATAAATACATTTTAATAAGTAAACAAATGAGGTACGGCCAGGGAATGGTAATTGCAAAGAGCTCCTCTTGAAACAGAACTCGGGGGGGGGGAAAGAACCAAATCAACTCACATTTCCCATTCAGAGTAAAACGCATTTTACATTTGAAGAAAAAGATAAAGCTTTTTCATTGCGTTGGTCGCAGCCGACTCTTTTTCCCAAGGACCTCAGTCATTGATGTTAAAAGCGTGAATCATATTCTGACAGTGGTGGTGTAGAGAAATTCTAATGATTCACAAATCTGATCATATATTTGTTCCCATTAAACTGCCATCTGCAAAGCATACTTGTGTACAAATTCTAAAAAACAGAAGGACAATGCCTTTGACAACATCATTTTGTGCTTGAATAAAGTTATTTATCCCGTTGTAGGTTATTTATAATGCTGAAGCCCTTCTGCTGGCTGCAGAAATAGAAAGTGCAGCAACAGGAGAGGAAGGCCCTGCCCCCCCCCCCCCCCCCCCGTCTGTCCGTCAGCCAGCGTGCCCACGGATTCCTGTTGTCACCCCGGCGTCCTGGCTCGGCCCATTAGCCCAGTTAGACTGGCATTTAGACTGGCAGGACACGCGCGGGCAGGAGCCAAAGGGGCCCCAACCCCCCCCCCCCCCCCCAGCTTGTCTCGCACCACAACAGTAGACAAGCCCACACGGCCTCAACATGCAGCAGCTGCCCCCCTCCACTCCACGTCACTCCGGCTTCATTTGCCTCCATCTCGACGGGGACTCGATTACGTTTTATTAATTTCGGGACAGTGCAACTCCGCGAGGTTTGATTCAATCTACTGGCAATGCAATTTAACCCGATGCAATCAGACTCACTCGAACTGAATGAATTTTTAAACATCATCTCCTCCTCGCTTCCTGCCGCCGTATAAATCTTCTTGTTGCTCGCCGCGTCCTGCCCAATTTTTTCCGCCTCCCTGTGATTCGGGAGATAGAAAATAACGAGCGAGGCCAGACTCATCCTTACAAGAGAACCCCCCCCCCGACCATATCTACACTTTCTTGGCTCCTGGTTTGGACAGACTCCCCGATGGAGAATTTCCATGATAATAATTGGTGATTTGAGTGAAAATAGACCGAGGTTGGCACAGGGCATCATTGAACATGCTGCCGTTTTCACCATAAAGCAAAAAAAGCCCAATGTTCACCTACTGCAGCTTGTTTGAGTATCATCTCAACTCGTAGTATTTCTGCTATCGGCAAAAAAAAGCCCAAACATGTGTGATTAACACACAATACCTCCTCCGGTAAAGAGAGGATGAATATGTTTCCTGCAGAGGTCCCTTAATCCCTGATGCTAATCCTGTTACCGGAGCTGTGAGCTGATAGCTTGCACAGCGGGAACACGGAGCTCTCCAAACTACCCTTGAGCAAAGCAGTCCATGTCGTTTGGGTTGTGAACCTATAACTTCCCATTGAAAGGCCGACGTGGAAGGATACAGAGACAAACTGGGCTTTGGATTGTAGACGATGTAGTCGTTTTGCATCAATGTGGTCATTACATATATCTTTGTGGGAATTTTGTGTCTCTTTATGGTTGTTTTGGGTCATTTTATGGTTGTTTTGTGTCTCTTTGTGGTTGTTTTTGGTCTTTAATGGTTGTTTTGCATCTCTATGTGGAAATAATGTCTCTCTTTTTGGTTGTTTTCCATCTCTTTGGTCATTTTGTGTCTTTTCTAAGTCATCTTGCTTTGATTTAAAGCCATTTTTTGTCCCACTCGCCTCTCTTTGTGGGTCTGAAATAGTTGTGCGCCTCTTTGTAGTCATTTTGTTTTTCTGCTGTTGTTGTTCCCTCTCTTTAAGTCCCTGTAGTCATTGTGAGTCTCATTCGGTTCCTTCAGTGATCCCTTTGTTCCTCTTTCTGCTCCATTTGTGTCTGTTTGTGGTTGTTTTGGCCATTTTAGTTGTCGTTTCCAGTCCCTTTGTGGTGTATTTTTTTTTCTGCGGTCGTTTTCATCTCTCTGTGGTCATTTTGTGGGCGTCTTTCTGTGAAGCGTTATCAGTCACTTCAAACTGATGCCCTGATCTACGGTTCTGCCACTTCATCCTCAGCGAGCCGACAACAAGCCCCGCGGAGCCGACGTTTTGACGCTGCTATTCTCATGCATCCAGGTGTTTGGAAAAATAACACTCGCAAATGCACAAATCCAACGCTAAGACAGGAACTCGGGCGGAATCGAGCGCTAAAGGGCACACATGAGAAATCAAAAAACGTACAGGCAAATAAATAGCGTTTCCATAACACTAAAATTGCCCTTTGTACAATTCCCAGGCCTGCTGACTCTAGTCGTTCCTTAAATTGATTTCTCATACGCTGCTGCCTCGAGGGGGCGATTTCATTTTCATATGTACACTGGCTCTCTAGGAGTGTGCTCTCTGTCCCAGTCTATTAATCAAATAACGCAATCAATTCCACCTTGCAGGACTAAGACACAGGCCATTTCATCTCTGTACAGCTTTGTATGTCTTTGATATGAGTTTGTGATTGGTGGGGCCGGGTGTTAAGCATTGCATGGTTCCAGGATCAGATTCTCAACACCGCAGGAAGTGGAGGTAAACAGAAAGTTAAAGGGGTATAGTTTGCTTCCTGCAGGACTAGAGGAGTGAATTTCTGAAAAAGGAATAAAAAAAAACGAGAAAATCTGCACGAGCCTCATAAATCTTTGACCGATGATTCATTTGAATGGTTTGAGGCTGAGTGTAAGTGTGTGTGTGTTAGTGCCCGTGCAGTTTTGCTTACTCATGTGAGCGTGCACATAAACCAGGGCTACAGGATGTAAGCAAACCTCTAACACATGCTTAAGCGCAGGCTCCGGGTGCAATGAGAGACACTTAAGCGCAGGGGTATAAATCTTTAAAAACCCTGAGCCTCTGACATCCCCCCCCCCGCCCCAAGAGATACAGAAATCTTAATTACGCCACTTAACATCACATCGGCGAGTCCCGGGTGAACCCAAGCAAGCATATAATTCATTGTGCTAAGCGTGCGGTAAAAAAGCCAAATGCATAAACCTTCAAGGATGCACACTCGAGAGCAGGGGAGACGGGGAGCTGGGACTTCAAAAGCAAATGTTTTTTTTCACAAGCCGGAGGGGGTAGAACAGAGGAGATCTGCAGAGTTAGTGTGGTGGGAGGCAAAGCACCTCGCTGACTCCTGCCAGGAAGGGGGAAAACAAATCACCAAGCCGATGTCATGAATCGGTGAAGGCAAAGAAAAACCGGTTCTGGGTCCTTACCCCAAAAGCCCTGCTGTGACATTTAAGAATCCTGCTCAGGCACCTTCATCTCAGCACCACCCCTTACCATCACATCAGAGCTTTGTCTAAGAGGTCAATTTGTGTGAACCGTGCTATCATGGAAAACATGATCAGAATGAAAATCCGTCGGCGAGATGATGTAACGGTGTTGTAACAAAGGGAAAGTGGCGGAGCGGGGACTGATCCGGTTTGGGCCTCTTTGTTGGACACCGATGGGACACGACGCCAAATTAAAATACGAATCCCCAATTCTGTGAAGGCATCGTTCTCCTCCTCTTCCTCTCTTTAGTCAACATTCGACTGACTGACGTGTTGTAAATAGGAATTACCAGTGTGTCATTGTCCTTTCCAAATGTCGAGGGGGATCAAACTGGGCCTCCTGGGGGTCTGCTTATGTTTCCATAACAAAAACCGCCAAAATAAACCACGTGGACCCATCTGATGGAGATGTATCCACCTCATCCAACTTGTACACATCCTTCTTTCTCGCAAGCATTACAATAGTGCTGTAGCAGAGTCCGAGGGCCCTGTTATTAATATTCATAGTCATTTTAACACATTCCCCTATACTGCAAAACTATTGTTAAATATGTATCTGAGATTCTCCATTTGCGACCTGGGGACCCTTTGAAACCTCCTCCCCCCATTGAGACCCACCCCCCTGGAGGACTTCAGAGAGGCAGTGTGTGGATGAATGAGATGCAACATGCTTTAACTACCAGCGGCTCCCTGTCGGTGGCACTTTGCAGCGCTCTACCCCCACCTGCCGTTGTGCGCCAGGAAACCCATGGCACCACTGCAAAAAAAATGTCCATGTCTTAAGTCTTTGGACGATTTGTTTGCTGGACAAGTGTGGGGGGGGGGGGATTTAAGCAAGGGGGGGGGGGGGGGGGTTATAACATGGATGCAATTCAACTTGTTGCTATTTCTGTTTGGGATAAACAAGCCTTTAAGACATGCATCAGTTCGGAAATTAGATAAACCTTCATGCTGTGGGTGATTCTTGGATTTGGTCTGATTCAGGAACTGCAGGAATGGGGTGTTTTTTTTTGCTCGCAGTGCATGCAGGACACCTTTGTGGCAACGCGCCGCGCGTAATGGACAGAAATACGCACACACACGCGGGCCAGAGGCGACTGTGCACCACGCTTTCAATCAATGCTTTTGTTAGCAGCAGTCACTCAGGTAACGTCTCCATTGCCCACGAGCCTGGAGCCAACACACACACACACGAGCGCTAGCGCACACACACACGGACACGCGCACAAGACAATCATCGCGCAATCATGCGAAGCAGGTGCCCCACGCACATGAAACCCAATTAACGGAGGAGCGTGTCACAAATGGGAGCTCGTATTTCCAAACTTTCCGGAGCACGTCGTGGCTTGATTACGCACAGGCTGCGCACCACACACACAAACACACACACACAAACACACCCTGATCTGCTTCGCGCAATCTTCCATCTACACCGTTTTTCCTACAGTGACAAGAATATGCAACTCAGGTTAACGTCTCCAGTTTGAGTTGGAAGATTAAAATCCGGTTGTAGGACGCAGCCCCTTGCGACTGGAGATCCGTGCGCACAGAAATAACGCAGCACCCAAACACACGCAGAATAAACTCAAGGGTATGGTTGTGTTTGCGTGGTGAGGATAACAGTGTGTGTCCGATGGAGTGCAGGGTGTGTGTCCGACCGGCTCAGCCACTTGCGAGCAAAAGGAGAAGGACCCCCATCATAATCCCCCTTTTCAGGGAGAGAGCATTGTGGCCCCTGCAGGACGTGCCTCAATTACAAAACAACGTCCAGTTAAACAATCCAGCCCTCTCTCTCACTCTCTCTCTCTCTCTCTCTCCCACTCCCCTCTCATGCCCAAGCTCTCTCGCCCCCTCATCTCTCTGTCTCTCTCTCTCTCTCCTCAGCAGCAGCTTGCTCGCTCCCTCTGCAGATCACGATGAGCATATCCAAATATTAAAAAAAAAAGAACGCACTCAACTTGTCCACAAAGTCAACCGAGCCCCCCGGGGAGGTGGGTGGGGGGGGGGGGGGGTTGACAGGCACTCACTCGCGCACGTACGCACGCACGCACGCACGAGTCTCTTACCTTGGCTGCTGCAGACGAGCATCCCGACGAGGTGGAGGAGTTTGAGCATCATGTTGCGGGCAGGCTCCGGGCGGCCGGACGCTGCTTTCGGCTGCTGTGGGAAACGAAGAGGGCTACGCACACGCACTCGGCTCCGCTCATCCGCCGTCTGGGGCTCCGCTGGCGACTGACGAGCCTCGGTCTCCTTCCTTTGCCTTCCTTCCTTTGCGCGCGCTCCCGGCTCCTCGCTCGTCCACCGCGCCTCGCTCTGCGCCGAGGAGCGAACAACCCCCCTCCCTCCCTCCTTCTCACTTCTCTCCCTTCTTCAAAGCCTCACCGGTGGAAGCTGTTGGTTGGAAGACAAACAAGGAGATCTGTTCGAATTTTTTTTGCAGTTTTATTAAGAAAAAAAACACGTCTTGCAGAATGTCAAAGCAGGGGGAGGTTGGGGTGCAAAGAGAAGAGCCAATCTTGACATCCTACAGCCAGGGATACCTTTCTGATATCTGTGCCCCCTCCTGTAGGATCAGCACCACCTGCTCGGCCATGTTAAAGGGATAGTTCACCCGAAAAATGAAGATTCACTCATTATCTACTCTACCACGGTGCCGATGGAGGTGGTGGGTGAAGTGTTAGACTCCAAAATACCCTTTCAGAGTTTCAGGGTTCAGGTCAGAATAGAATGTCTGGGCTTAGGGACACTTGGACACCACAGCAGCAGTATGGAGGCATTTGATTGTTTTTTTTACATTTGAAGAATTGGTCAACAGTTCCTTCAGTTGCTTTGTGGACTCAAACATCTCCCCCGCCCCTCCATCGGCATAGTGGTGAGCAGATAATGAGTGAATCTCCCTTTCTTTCGGTGAATAATCCCTTTAAAAGTAGATTAGATGAGACTTTATTGATCCTCAAGGAAACGATTGTGACGGCTTTCTCCAAAATCACAGTACAGAAATACACATAGGTAAGTCGTTGATATCAAGGCATGTTGGAGTTCAAGTTGTGGTGGAAAATACAAAAAAAAAAAAAAGCTATAATAATTAGCCAAACAGAAAAACCAGAGAAGAAGCTGTGGTCCAGCTACTTTTGAGTTCAACAAAAACATCACACAGATATAAGTAACTGTAAAACCAGTGTTTATAATATGTATATGAATAACCAGCAGTTAAATATAAGTATTAGTAATGAGATAAATGGAAGTTCTCTTCCATAGAGAGGCTTAATTAACATGGTTAGACCTGTGTTTACTTTAAAAGGGCTGCCGTAATAAAAAAAGGGTTGATTTAATTTATACAAAAAAAACAGTATGACGTCTTATTATAATTTCATCTTTTAATCGCAGCCCTGTCATTCACACAAGAACAGCTAGATTAGTGCGGTCGGGTTTTTAAAGCACTGCTACTTTTTTTTTAAATGTTCTGTTAAACATGTAATTATGCCTGTACCAGTCACAGTGTTCCTTTTAGGCAGATTTATAAAGATGGATGACATGTGTCCACTTCCTCCCAGTATCAACACATGACGTCTCAGTCGGTTTTTTAGCATCAAATGTCTAATTCAAATGAAACTTAATGGAAAAATGAACAAGACAAAACATCAGACAGATAGACAGACAGACAGACAGACAGACAGACAGACAGACACACACAGATAGATATACACACAGATAGATAGATAGATAGATAGATAGATAGATAGATAGATAGATAGATATACACACATAGATAGATAGATAGATAGATAGATAGATAGATAGATATACACACATATAGATAGATAGATTGATAGATAGATATACACACATAGATAGATAGATAGATAGATATACACACAGATAGATATATTTATAGATAGATATACACACATAGATAGATAAATAGATAGATATACACACACATTCACTCACATGCCGTCCATTTCTTCTAATCCTCCTTGAGATGGTTCTACTCCTCCATTGGAGTCCAGCTGTGTTGAATTAAACTGATTGGACTTGATTAGGAAAGGCCCACACCTGTCCATATAAGACCTCCCAGCTCACAGTGCATGTCAGAGCCAATGAGAGTCATGAGGTCCAAGGAACTGCCCAGGGAGCTCAGAGACAGAATTGTGGCAAGGCACAGATCTGGCCAAGGTTACACAAGAATTTCTGCAGCACTCAAGGTTCCTAAGAGCACAGTGGCCTCCATAATCCTTAAATGGAAGAAGTTTGGGACGACCAGAGCTCTTCCTAGACCTGGCCGTCCAGCCAAACTGAGCCATCGTGGGAGAAGAGCCTTGGTGAGAGAGGTAAAGAAGAACCCAAAGATCACTGTGGCTGAGCTCCGGAGATGCAGTAGGGAGATGGGAGAAAGTTCCACAAAGTCAACTATCACTGCAGCCCTCCACCAGTCGGAGCTTTATGGCAGAGTGGCCCGACGGTAGTCTCTCCTCAGTGCAATACATATGAAAGCCTGCATAGAGTTTGCCCAAAAACACATGAAGGACTCCCAGACTATGAGAAATAAGATTCTCTGGTCTCATGAGACCAAGATTGAACTTTTTGACGTTAACTCTAAGCGGTATGTGGGTAGAAAACCAGGCACTGCTCATCACCTGCCCAATATAATCCCAACAGTGAAACATGGTGGTGGCAGCATCATGCTATGGGGGTGTTTTTCAGCTGCAGGGACAGGACGACTGGTTGGAATTGAAGGAAAGATGAATGCGGCAAAGTACAGAGATATCCTGGAAGAAAACCTCTTCCAGAGTGCTCTGGACCTCAGACTGGGCCGAAGGTTCACCTTCCAACAAGACAATGACCTTAAGCACACAGCTAAAATAACAAAGGAGTGGCTTCGGAACAACTCTGTGACCCTTCTTGACTGGCCCAGCCAGAGCCCTGACCTAAACCCAATTGAGCATCTCTGGAGAGACCTGAAAATGGCTGTCCACCAACGTTCACCATCCAACCTGACGGAACTGGAGAGGATCTGCAAGGAAGAATGGCAGAGGATCCCCAAATCCAGGTGTGAAGAACTTGTTGTATCATTCTCAAGAAGACTCACGGCTGTACTAGCTCAAAAGGGTGCTTCTACTCAATACTGAGCAAAGGGTCTGTATACTTATGACCAAGTGATATTTCAGTTTTTCTTTTTTAATAAATTTGCAAAAATGTCCACATTTCTGTTTTTTTTCTGTCAAGATGGGGTGCTGAGTGTACATGAATGACAAATAAAATGAACTTTTTTGATTTTAGCACATGGCTGCAGTGAAACAAAGAGTGTAATATTTAAAGGGGTCTGAATACTTTCCGTACCCACTGTACGTACAGGGTGCACAGTAGCACCTCTACATCAGGACCAGGACATTCAGGCCATATCAAGTCAGAAACGAATGTCTGGGCTTAGGGACACTTTGACACCACACAGCAGTATGGAGGCATTTGATTGTTTTTTTTTTTACATTTGAAGAATTGGTCAACAGTTCCTTCAGTTGCTTTGTGGACTCAAACACTTCACTCACCCCTTCATTGGCATAGTTGTGAGCAGATAATGATTTGAACGATCCCTTTAAAAATACATTAGATGAGACTTTATTGATCCTAAAGGAAACGATTGTGCAAGCTTTCTCCAAAATTACAGTACAAATTTAAACGGCATAAACTGGGTAATCCAGATGGGAACAAGCACTGTGATGCTGACTCAGGTAAGTCGTTGGTTACAAGGCTGCATGTTGGAGTTCCAAATGTGGTGGAAAATACAAAAAGCTATACGAATTAGCCGAACAGAAAACCAGAGAAGAAGCTGTGGTCCAGCTACTTTTGAGCTCAACAAAAACATCACACAGATATAAGTAACTGTGATACCAGTATTTACAATATGTATATGAATAACAGGCAGTTAAATTTAAGTATTAGCAATGAGATAAATGGAAGTTTTCTTCCATAGAGAGGCTTAATTAACATGGTTAGACCTGTGTTTACTTTAAAAGGGCTGCCGTAATAAAAAAAGGGTTGATTTAATTTATACAAAAAAAACAGTATGACGTCTTATTATAATTTCATCTTTTAATCGCAGCCCTGTCATTCACACAAGAACAGCTAGATTAGTGCGGTCGGGTTTTTAAAGCACTGCTACTTTTTTTTTAAATGTTCTGTTAAACATGTAATTATGCCTGTACCAATCACAGTGTTCCTTTTAGGCAGATTTCTCAAAGTGACAACTTTTATATCATAGTTTGGATATAAAGATGGAGGACCTGTGTCCACTTCCTCCCAGTATCAACACATGACGTCTCAGTCGGTTTTTAGCATCAAATGTCTAATTCAAATGAAACTTATTGGAAAAATGAACAAGACAAAACATCAGACAGATGTACACACAAAGATAAAAAGATAGATATACACACACAGATAGATAGATAGATAGATAGATAGATAGATAGATAGATAGATAGATATATAGATATACACACACATATATAGATAGATAGATAGATAGATATACACACACATAGATAGATAGATAGATATAAACACACATAGATATATAGATATATATATAGATAAATATAGACACAGATAGATAGATAGATACTAACAGACAGCCAAACAGACATGCATGCATAAAATTTGACTCTTTTTTCCACTGAAAGAGGAGGCAGGATTTAAGACCTACACTGCAGCCAGCCACCAGGGGGCGATCAAGATGCTTTGGCTTCACTTTTATGGCGGAAACATCTCGTCAATCTTTATTTACTGTATTTCTAAATTGTACATAAACAATGTTGGTGGTTTTGTGAAAGGTGTCGCTCAGAGAACCCAGAGTAGGATGTTGACACCCGACCAGAGTTCATCGGGCCCGGATCCGGACAAATATTTTGAAACAGGTCTGTTCTTGGGAATAAAACATCAAGTGTGGGTCAGGCCCCGGCTAATTGTCTCTCAGGCTTGGTAGGCGTCGGACAGGAGCCCCACTGCAACCCGAAGATGAAGCAGCTCTACGCAACCGTGAAACATGTTTTAGCATCTTTCAGCTCGTTGTTCTGGTTGGGGGAATTCAAATGGTTTAGTGACAAGCGGAGAACCGAGCAGCCAAAAAGACAGGGGAGCAGAACGTGCTTGTTTTGATCCATCACCGAAGCTGACATCTGAGAGAATTAATCAACACAAACAACACAAATAAATTACAGCAGCGGCGCAACGAGACACGTTTGGATTCGCGAGGACGGCGATTATCACCTCTGGTGGAGTCAGAGAAAGAGATCTCAGACTGGCAAACCCCCCCCCCGTTGGGAGCAAATAATGTGGTGAATTAAAACTGACAAAACATTGATCCGTGACGCCGAGGAATCTAAATAAATCCGGATGCACTTGGGAGTTTTATATGTCGATCTAGGCTGAAATCTCGAGGGTTGAAGCGGAAAAACATCCTGCTGGCAGATTGTGTCCGGATCAGTCAGTGATGTATGAGGCAACGTCCAGTTTGATTGTTGGCTGTTGGACTTCAATCCCTGCTCCCCTCGCTGGGTTTCCATTCCAGGACAACAATGACTCAATTTTCGGTCTGTGCCTTGACCCACATTGCCGCGCTCCTAACGGACACGTGTCAAAAGGGCTCCACGGCTGTAATTCCCCGTGGTCGCCTGACCGACTGATGCAAGGACGGCAGCTGTGGCAGATAAGGGAAAGTCCCCGGCCTGCCTAACAGCCATCCAGAGGGGGGGGGGGGGTGTTGGCTCTCAGGATTTCGTTACGGCGCAATTTGTGTCAAACTTTCAAAGTGGAAGCCGGGGAAGGTGCGGAAACGGAGAGCGACACTCATTCCCCCGGCGAGGCCCGGCGGGAGACGTGGTGCGGATTTCTATTTCAGCCCGGACAACGCTGCAAATGTAGATCCAGGAAAACAAGAATATCGGCCAATTAATTCCTAATTAGTCCTAAATTAAATTGAGACAAGGCTTTTATTTATTGTTTACAGCCACGACCTAATATTCTTACAGTTTCCCCCCTTGCTGAATAAAACGATCAATTGCGTAATAGTAAGCTACATGATTTCTCCCCAAGACGACTGGCTCCCATGTCGCCTGAGCCCGGAATTGTGATTATAGTTCTTTTTGTGAGTCGATCGAACAACACAACAAAAAGAGGTCAACAATTACAAAATGCAGCGAGGTCGAGACGGTGAATTGAAGTTTTGAGTTCCCCTGGGGAATAATGAATGGGCACATTTAGGGGACTGATATCTATGGGGGGGGGGGGCCCTGGTGGAATTTAAGGGTACTGTTGAGCCGTCGGAGGGAAATACTCAGGATTTATAAAAGAAATGCAGCAAGTAGGCAATTTATGGTCAAACTGGAACTTTGAGCCATCCGGTGACATGCGTGTGTATCAAAACACAGCAGATCAACTTGACACGGCCATCAGCTTTAAGTGCACACACGCCGGCAAAGAAAACTATCATTTGCGTCATTACATTGAATGTACATTTTCCACTCGCTTTAAATGAATAATAATGGGGTAACTACTGCCAAGCTGTTCCCCGGCACAGTCCATTTCACAGCAGACGAGTCGCAGCATGCTATACCGACTCGCCGCTCCGCTGTTGCAGAGTATTGCATAATGCAGCTCCCTTTGTGCCGGGGAAAACTTCTTTTTTTGGGGGGGGAAAGAACTTGTGGCCTGTGTGGAAGTCGGAAGTCAGTCGGCGATCGCCCCGTCATCACCGCTGTCAGCCGAGGAAGCCCCGCTGCCTGGGCAACCACGTTAAATGGCCGCATTGAGGAGTGGGCCCCGCGCTGGAGTCACAGATAAGTCATTGTTGGGTCTTTGTAAAGCATAAACAAGTGGAGATGCATTATCAAAGCATGGACGACCAGCAAACACCACATCGGACATAATTTACATCTGACCTCCAGTTATAACATGAGAGCTGCAATTATTCCAAATCAAAAACACAGACTGGAAAATGAAATGTGTGACGTGATTTTTCTTTCCTGGACTTCACGGCGCGGGGGGGGACCAAAAAAAAAGAAAAGCTTTCGCCGCATTGTCTCGGATCAAATGTGCCGCATTCACTCGTACATTTTTGTCAACACTGTGGTATCTCTCCGCTCACCGTGACCTTTGCAGATATCACCGCCAATATCACAAATGATAAGTTAGAGTCCATTTATATTTTCCCACAACGAGATGCAAAGTGAGCAGTTTCTCCTCAAGTGCAACTTTGAGAGTTTTTACATTTGCATTTTTTTTCCTTCACATTTCTATTTCAGCACGACACCTTGTGACCTGCTGCAGGTTTCACATCGATCCACCAGTGGGTTGATCATATTCAATTTGTATACTATAATAAAAATATAACACTATATAGATTGTACATAATGAGTCATTTTTATTTTGTTCTTACTTTGAACTTTATATATTTTTTTCAGTTATTAGCTTTATTGTCTTATTACTTTTTACTTTACTTGACTTGCAAGTGTGTTTACAGACTTTGTTGTTTATAAAAATCTTTACAATTCATGTTAAATTGTGTGGACAATTCATTTCATTTATAGCAAAGTGACCTGTTATTCACAGAAGTAAGTACAGTGATGGAAACAGAGTATGTACATTTGTTAAAGTCCAGCGATTCAGTAGAATTACACATTATTGTTTTTCAATTGTCTGCAGGTTCATACTTTTGCCCCGCTACACTTCAAAGTGAGCTAAACAAAAAATTAAGATATATTTAAAAAAGATACGGCTTTCACAACACAACCAATGTGCGATCACACAATTTCCATGGGGGAGTGTGTGTGGATGGACTGATATTTTCTGTTTTACACCCAATATGACTGAGAAAATGATTTGTGGGGACAGCACAAGTCCAAAAATCTCATATCATAACCTATTCCCGCTTGGATTTGACACACACACACACACACACACACACACACACACACACACACACACACACACACACACACACACACACACACACACACACACAGTGCATAGTGTCCACTGACATGCACTGCACATGGGGACGGGCTTTGCTTCTGTCTTTCAAACTATATGAACATTTTCCTCATCTCCCGGAAGAAAACGGTTCATTCTGGTGTAATCCTCTTAAAAGTGAAGGGTGAGTGGGCGAAGGTTGCATGTCAAAACACCGGCTCCCTTGATAACGTGTCACACGGTGCGTTATGATGTTGCGTGGAAGTGAGCAACACACTTGAGAAATAGAGTTCTGGCGGTGCAGCGTTTTTTCTTTCCCCTCCTTTCCTCCGGTGGAGAAACAGGATTGTGTATTTGCGGAAACTGACGGGGTGAAAAACAAGAATAAATATGCTCGTCTCAGCAACTCCTCTAACAACAACAAAAAAAAACACCAACTAACTAAACATACTTTATATTCTGCGCGAGTAAAGCGGGATTATTATGATTAATGTGGTGCATGGATGTTTTTAAGCAGCTGACACAGAGCGGCGCTGCAGAAACATTGTTGATTCAGAAAGATTACACAACACTTACAGTTGTGTGTACGCACTAAACGGGCCAAAGTGATGTCGACTTAGATAAATTGAGCGGCTGTCGGCCTGAGAAGCAACTTCCAGATGGTCCCCCCCCCCCCCCCCCCCCCCGTGCACGCGTGCAGACTGTCAACCTCCGCGTGGCGTTCCACCGAGCCCCGAAGTGAAACATGGACAAAGTGCAGGAAGGATCCGAGTTGGCGCGTGGCGGCTTTTGTTTACAAGTTCTGCTGCAGCCGGGGCCATTTGCTCCCTGACTGCTCTGGACTCATCTGCAGATCTATGATCCTCCCTTATGGGAATGAGAGATTCCAACTAAATTAACTGGAAACCAGTGGGAAAAACCTGGAAGAGCAGCGAAGGCAGTGACATTCTTATGACCTCCGCCAAAGAGATTGATTTTTGTCGGTCCGTTTGTTTGCTGGTGGGTTTGTTGTGTGTTTGTCAGCAGAATTATCCCAAAACTAGAAAGCAGAATTATACGAGAGTTGGTGGTGATAGGACTCGAGCCAAGAAGGAGCTCATGGAACTTTGTTGCAGAGATTTGAGCATATTTTGGGGATTTCTCGAGGATCTTGATTAAAACGATCTGTCATATGGAGACTACTCATATCTGTTATGTGAAATTGTGTTGCCTCTGCGTGGTATCCGCTCTAATGAGTGCCATTTGATAGTTTGTTGGTTTATTTGTTTGTTTGTCTGCAGGAATACACGCACAAACTACTGAGCAGATCTCAATATCACATCGTAGGAGGATGGGGTATAGGTCAGAAAAGATCTGTTAAATTGTGCTGCAGATTCAGGGATTTTAAATATACTTTTATATCATTTTATTAATTTAGTTTTCTTCTTTTTCTTCAATCTTTACTAAGAAGAATTCCTGTAATTCGATGTAGAAATATCAGGCATATTTGGGGAACTGACATCTGTGAACAGTTCGGTGCAGCTGAATGGATATAATGAGACTGTCGGGCCTTGGTGGAGGTATGTGCTCCTCGGAGGGTCATTCTACAAAAGTGGCGTCCCAATAAAAGTGTGACACATCAGAAATACCATCTGAACGCGTGGTATAGTCGGAAAAAGATTTTGCAGCTCTTTTTGAAAGACGACAAAAAGCGAATAACAGAATCTATCAGGAGCAAATCTGCAGTGGACAGAAGAAACCAACGTAGAGCCCTTCGGGAATAATATGTGTCAGTTTTGTTTACAGCCGATGAAAGGGAAAGAACAGCCGGCCCACTGTGAAACTCAGTGGAGGTCTTATCACGCTGTGCGGCTGCTTCTTTGCCACTAGTGCGTCTCATGAATTCAAGGAATGACGATATCAGAAGATTGCCGAAGCATTTTAGAGAGAAATGTGTCGAGCGGTGTCAGGGGTAGAGGTTTGGGGTGAAGGTCTTGATTCTTCAGCCGGACCCTGAAGCCCAAATCCTGCAGAGCAAAACAAAGGTGGACAAGGGAAAAGTCGAAACCTGCAAATGCAGAATACACCACCGCACATTTAGAAGATCTTGGATCAACAGCAACAGACAAATGGCGGAAAAAAGCAGCAGGCGAAGAAGCTTCTGGGGGCTTGGAAGTTCTGCGGCCAAATATTACTGAAGGTTGCGAATAACAGGGTCGGGTGAATATTTCATTTTTTGTTTCATTTCCACCATTGTGCAAGTTTTTTCTGTATTTTCTTTTGTTCAGTAACCTTCAGATGTTTCCTTTAAAATATTCTGCTTTCTAAAAAGCTGTTTCATTTGCATTTGTCTCTGAAGATACACCACAACTTTGACCTCGAACCGTAAAATCCAGAGCATGTGATCTGTTTCTCACACGTTTGCGATGTGGCGTCGCCCCGGCACAGGCAAAACATCTGCCTCTAAACGTCTGCATATTTATGAGCTGGGGCAGAAAGCGTGTGTCTGTGCCGAGGACGATGGGGGCTAATGGCTAAAAAGGCCCACTTGTTTAACACGTCCCTGACTGTAATGCAATGTGGCCTCTGAAAACAACAACACTATGATTCAGTCCCGTGTCTGGCGGAGAGGGGAGAGCGGTCGCTGTGTGCAGGGCCGTGATTGAGCAGCTCTCCTGACTCAGCACAGCTGGATAGAGGAATCACTGCAAACCCCTGGAAGGTAAATATCGTGGACAGCTCGCACGCCCTCTCTCTCCATCGGTGTGAAACTCACAATTGCCCGACGGCCGGGTCGTGACACACGAATGTGCCCTGGTGCCGGTTGTTCCTGATCTGGGAGTCGCCGCGGATTGCTGGATGTTTCTATCCTCGGTGGCTTCCCGGCACTAAATAATCAATTATAAATAAATTGACTAATTGCATTTGGACAGTCTGTAAATGTGTAGGAGGAGCAGGTGGGTCATAGGTGCAGTGATGCCGGAGCTGCACACTCGGCATAATCCAGTTGAAATTAATTTATAATCATCACTATAGTGCATGAGATAGAAAAGAAAGGGAGTGTTGATTGAGTTCTGCATTGAGAGCATCCCACCTTAACATCATTTTGCACTTAGTTCAAATTTATTTGTGATGTTGAAAAGCCAGAAGATCATCCTTTAATTGTCTCTCCAATAAACCGCATCTACACTGCCCCCCATGGATTTCCATAGGTACTGCTCTGACAGACGGCTCCATTCATTTGAGTGCATTCATCTCACATTAAATATAAATGAGCCTTTAGGTGGAACGTTTAAATCTAGTGAGGACAAAGTAAGTTGAGTACATAATAAAGCGTTACGTCTAACATTCATCTTTATTGAAGTCTGTGGGAGAGATTTACAGATTAAACATCTGCACTTGCAGCTTTGTACAATATCTACAGCATATTTGCCTCAATGAAAACGTATATAATGAAAAAAGAATGTCATATACCATATTGCATATGAAATATTGTCAAAAGGGAGGATTCTGTCAAATCAAGAGATGTACGACTATTATTAATTTTTTTCAGCAAAGACTGTAAGTACTTCTTCATCTTTGAGAAGAGAAAGGCAGGTGTCAAGGATGAGAACTCCCATTCTGAAGGCAGTGGCTTTCATCATCACATTACTAGACAGATTCTGTTTGACGGCAAAGGGAGGATGATTTGCGGCTTAAGTCAAAAGCAACACTTAAACCCATCAGACGTCCATTACACATCATTTTTAATCTCAGCCCATTGATCCGGAGTGCGGCAGATCAACAAGCGTATCGCAGCTATTAAGTTGAAAGTGGGTTTCTGCTGCGTGATACCTGACAGGTCACCGCGGTGAAAAGCAATTTGAAACGTACCTAAGTTCGCGGCACAAAAGAGAAAAGTTAATCCCGCTCGCTGGTGGGAGATCAAAACTCGGAGCGACTCGAGGAGGATCCTTATCGGCCTGGAATATTGTCTCTTTGTTAAAAAAAAAAAAAATTCTAAGAGCAGTTCCCGGCAGGATTTCTTCTCATCTTTTGTTCTGAGTTTTTCTTTTTTTTACAGAAAACCCACAGGAACGCATCTGAGGCCAAATTGTCTCGATCGCCCCCTGGTGGCGGGCTGACGTCGGGCCAAACTAAAAAAAAGTTTAAATAAACCTCAAATGCATTTTTCTCAAAGATAATTTCTATCAGTTTGGATTGTTCATCACACAGAATATTAATTATTAATTTGATACTATAAAAACCAAATGATCACGATTGACAGCTCAGACTGACTCACAGTCGGTCGCCACAGTGGCCGGGTGAACCGACGGCTCGTTCACATTGATCATGTCTTGGCGTCGTTTCCTGGTGGTGTGGGGGGGAAGTGGAGATGCATTGTCCTTCTTGTATACAGTCTATGGTATAGACACGGGTGCTGTGCAGGTCCTAACACGATGCAAACTGTACGAGGACACCATTAAAGCTGCATTAATCAATGTTTTCTGCAGCGATATCTTCAATAATCCCACTGTACATGACCTGCCCAGCCCTGGAAGGCTAAGGGACACAGATTAACATCTTAACAAGCTAGCACTCGGACGGAGACTGAAATAAAGATAGGAGGAGAGTAATTAAATCACTTTAACGAAGCGAGATGTCCATGTTGTGTTCATGTGTTTATCCAGAAAATGGCAGTCCTTCTTCAAAACTTTGGATCTGTAAGGATTTAGAGCTGTTTATGTCAGCCTTGAAAACATATTCATACTTTATATATATATATATATATATACTGGGTCCAAACCCCCG
The DNA here is from genome assembly GCF_947347685.1 of Pleuronectes platessa. Classification (NCBI taxonomy): domain Eukaryota; kingdom Metazoa; phylum Chordata; class Actinopteri; order Pleuronectiformes; family Pleuronectidae; genus Pleuronectes; species Pleuronectes platessa. The sequence continues at coordinate 8,039,212 of NC_070649.1, forward strand.
TGACTCAAGCAGGCGTTAAAAACTGAGAGATAATCAATAATAACAATTGGGGCTCCACTCCTCATATAACCTTCCCACCGCTGCTTTATGAGGAAACAGCCCTTTACTGGCACAGGCATGGGGGCTGTTCCTGAACATCCTTGAAGTGGGGATGAGAGTGTGGGCAGCGGGTAGCAGCTATGAGGGGTTAGGTGAGATCGTGTGTGTGTGTGTGTGTGGGGGGGGGGGGTTAAAGAAGTAATCCCCCAGCGTCACGCCAAGCGAGGTTCTCAGTGGTCAGAGGCTTTCGTCGGCGCGCTCATTAAAGCCCCCCCCCTCCCCTATCTCTCCCTCTCCCCCGCTTCAAATTGCCTTCCCAGCCTCATGCCGCGCCGGGGCCAGAGGGTCAACAGATTATCTTCTTAATCCCGTTAATCCATCCTCACATCAGTCCGCGGATGATTCTCACCATAATTGTATTCGCTGCCGCCTCAATTAGAAAGAGGCCGGAGAAATGAGGTGGAGTGAGACGTCCCGGCGGATCAGTTGGGGCGAGGACGCACATGTTTGTGGGTCGGGTGCGTGCGTGTTACACACACACACACACACACACAGACACACACAGGAGAGCGAGACAAAGTTTGAAAAGTGGGGCAAAGTGGTCAAGTTGTGTTTTTTGTTGTCACGTGTGAAGCGGCGACAGGAGTTCAAGAGGGTTAGGGTTAGGGTTACAATACATCCGCGTTTTCTCAAAGATCTAAATCAAAGATACGACTGCTCCCGTCCTTTTACGTCAGAATCTACAGACCCCTCGCGAAAGTGCAGAGACATCACACGTAGAGTTCACAGTGTCACGGGCGTCTGCACGCTTGTTCCGGCGTCTCCTATTAATCGCCGTCAGTGAGATGAGTCAAAGGTTAACCGCTGCTAATGGCTGGACATTATGTTAATTGAACGATCTATTAGCGTCCTGTCGGATTAGGCTCAAACCGACAAGAGGCGCGGTCACAGGGCCAGAGGCTGAGAGGATTCCAGGGGGTGTGTGGGGGGGGGGGGGGGCTAGCTCCCGGAGAACTTCTCCTCCACAGTGGCTTCCTCTCCGTGTGGCAACTGTCTCCAAGCCGGGACCTGATGTTATAGGCGATGGCCAAGAACTAATGTCCTCTGAGGAGCGCAGCGTGAAGAAGAGGTTAAAGAAGGTTTGATTGTAGCCGCAGTGAGTTTTTGTTTTGTTTAACCAGAGATAATTGCAATCTGGTGCCTTTTGTTTTGGCTTTATCCGAGTGCACCGCGTCTGATTACAAACAAACCAGTGCTTTTAAAGAGAATTCGCCGGCAGATTGTTTATCCGACCACGTTTTGGCAGCAGAGTCCTTGTGAGTAAACTTAATGGCTCTTATCCATCTAAGGAAAGCAGCCCCCGAAACCACTCTCTCATTTCCTCCAGCTACTTCTGAAGACCCCAAGCTAAATTGGATACATCCCTTCACTATGTCTCGAGGGTCTCATACCACTTAGACACACTGTACCTCAGCTGGATATTTAAAAATGCCAATGAGAACCTTCCAGATGTTGAAAGCTCAGTTCCAGTCTCATTCTTTTGGTCAGAATCCATAGCTCATGAAGGTAAGTGGGGGTTGAAAGGTCACCAATGGACTGGTACATCAAGATATTCACCATCACACATTGTGACAGGTTGATTTGAGTATTTCAATTGGAGTTCTTTCTGTCGGGGGAGCCAGCATATCACATTATTTGGTTTAAATATTCGGTACAAAGAACACACTCACAAAAATAAATATATATATATATAGTTAGAAACACAATGTTTGTGAAAAACCAAGATGTGAATATATTTAAAAGTTGTACCACCACAAGAAACAACACAGCTCTTCATTACAATGGCAGGATAATTCTGCTTGTGCAATTTATGAATAATCTCAGCCCTAAAACATGAACAGGAAATTCGGAAGACATTTTCAGAATAATAAAAGCCTCACGGGGTTTATAAACCTTTTTGGTCAGGTGCGGGGGACATTTCGGTTAAGTCCGAACAAAACAGCAAGTCTCGGGCCAAAAACAAACTGAACCATTGTACTATTTGGTTGGTGTGGACCAAAAGCAGGAAGTTGAAAAAAGAAGCAGCATAGCTTGCAGTCATCTCTGACAATTTAATATTCGGGCTATGAGGAGTCTCTTTTTGATTTTCGTCTTGAACTACGATATCACAAAATTAACTAAATGAAACCCTACTCTTTTTCTCTGTGTTATATATTTTTTAAGTTATCGAAAACAAATTGACAACACAATACCGACATCGGAGGTGCATCTATCTACAAACCAATCAAGTGCCAGCTCTTTAGTCTGGTGAGTAGATTAGAGGCGAAGCTCTGTTTTGGACTTTCAGGTGTGAAACCTCTCTGAGATGTCAGAGCACTGGCTGGCATCCCAACCACAGCAGCTTGAGGTCACAGGTCAATGAATTGCATGCCAACCCCTCGGGTCATCAAGCCAGACGCTCATACTCAACACTTTTCAGATTTGTTGTCCGGGGGTGAACCCGGGCGAACTCGGGAACCCACCGAGGAACTTGTTTTTTGGCAAGCTCTGTCCATTTGCCCGTATTTCACTTTCCCTGCTGTGCAGCTCAGCTGAGAGCACGGGGAAGAAATAGCAGAAGATGATCATTGATCCGGACTTCAATTTACCCCCGATAAATTGTCTTGTACCAGGATTTAAAATATGAGGAGCTGCTGGCTCTCACAAGTCAACATCATCCATCTTTTACACAAGAACGCCTGGTGTTTGAGAGTTTTTTTCTTTACGAGACCAGTCCAGTCTGTCCAGTACGAAGTGTAGGGGGTCACACTGCATTCCTGAAAAACTGCACCGCAGCACCGTGGACGTAGAAGTCCACTAAGACCTGCACCTGTCAGAACTTTCTGTGTTTTAGATTTATTCTTGAATGTTCTTCGCAGCAAAAAACAAACTCCACTCGAGGTGGAAGCGGCCCTGCAGAGTGGGAGCAAACGTGCTTGACGGTGCACAAAGGGTGAAGACAAGATGTTTGCCATTATGAGCCATTATTGAGCTTTTTAAAATGCGGCAGCTTGAGTCGCTGCTATATTTTATTTAGGGAAATGAGACCATTAGAGCGCCGGGATTTAAATGCACAGCCTCTCATGTCACGACGTGCGCGCTTCATCTGAGCTGTTATTCTCACATTTTTCGGGAGGAATACATTTGCATGGCTCACTTTGGAAACTGAAATAGACACCCCCTGTGCATTACTGATGTCTCTTCCACAAGCCTACCTCATAAAACCTTTGCGATTTCCTTTGTGTGTGCTCCTGGATTATTTACATCCATTTCACAGCTTAGCGTTATATCGTATATTTCATTATGGTATCAACCGCGGTGACTTTGTGATTGCCTCCGGGGTGCGTGGCGCCCGGGGGTCCCCACTTATCCCGGGTGCCCCGCTGGAATTAATACGCTACTTGAACCTGGGTTCAGGTTTCCTTCGACTCACTGCAGTTTCCTCGGATCACCTCTCCGGGTGCGTAATGGCTGTAATTTTATCTGATCTGGCTTTACCAAAAAACACAAGGAGGATAAGAATCTCGCGAAAAAAGTGCAGAGCTGTTGGAGAAACATAACTAAAACAATGGAGTCAGGTGAAAGTGAAGGTGTAGTTGTCATCCTTGTGAATGGATTACCCCTTCAATCTCTCTGACCTTCGATGCTCCATGACTGCTGGTGTGAAGTCGAGCCCGGGCGACCTTTGGATTTCTACACAGGACTCCCGGCCCCGCCGACGCAACTCTTATCTTTCTCCGCGGCAGATAACGCCTTTCCCTCCCTCCCACTCATCTTGATGTGGAAAAGTCAGCTTTTACCTCATATCGCTAGATGCAGTAAGAAAGATTATGACCTGTGTGACCGCGAGGGACAGAGGGAAAATAACATTGAATTGGTTGAATCGCAAGAGCGTAATAATGACCCCCCTTCTGCTATTATTTTTCTTCGCTTTTACATTTTAATGAAAGTGCAGAGTGCATGATTGCCCCGTTTTACTTTGAAGGCCCAAGAAACAAACGAATCAACCAAGACGGTGCTGTAAATGCAAATGACACGCAAAACACATCAACAACAACACGCGTGCATCATTGCGTGTGTGTTGTCACATTGCAGCTGCGTAATGTAATGGCAATTTTACGTCGTTGTCAGGAATAAAGAGTGAATCAAAGTCAAACACAAGTCTGCTTGAGAGTGCAAAGAGCCTCTCAGAACTGGCAGTTAAGAAGCAAAACAGTAGCAGGAACTTTCAAAAACACATGTGCTGCACATCTGATCAACACAATAGCAGCATAAAAGAACAGAGGTGCAACCTTAAGAAACAGCACTGAAACAGGAACTTGGTCTGGACACAGTCTGGCACAGTCTCCAACAATAGATTTTTTAGAGAAACTTTCAGGACACACATTCGATGACTCATCTGAGACTCGTGGTGAGAAACCTTGTTTCAAACAATGTTTTAATGTCAGCCTGGTCACTGATGCAGATGTATCAGATTACAAATTATGATTAGGTAAATTTGTACCTTTGTGGTGTTTACACAGGCACTACAGGAACAGTAGAATTTCCCATTACAGTAACAATTACGGTTTGAAGCAATTAAAGTCCAAATAAAAAACAGCTAGAAGCCCTCGCCCCGACACTTTACAGCACCATCACACTTGAGTCAACAGCCTCGTGTTCGCTGACTTTTGCCACTCGGTCGAAACCCAGCATCAACACACAGGGCGCGGTATATAGAACAGAGCTGCATTAAAGGTTTTAGTGAAGAATGACTGCAATTGTCCGACAGTGTCATGATGGAAAGCACTTATGAGATGGAAAATACAGTGCTGCTGCTTGGTCTGCAGCTCATATAGGTTTATTCTCCAATAGCTCGCAAACCAGCCGCTCTCCCTGCCGTGCAAAGGTGAAACTGACGTGTGTTTTACCATTTAGGAATGGCACCATGTAAATGTGCGAGCAGTGGAGGAGACTTGAATAAGTGTGCATCGAGAGGATGACAGCGTGTGTGTGTGCAGAAAGCAATTGTCAAAATCATCCAACAGTCGATTAGCAGTTCCCTAAATATAACTGATCCAGGAAATGTCAGTGGATGCAACTTCCTCAGAGCAAATTCACAAAATGGACAATTAAAAAAGTGTAATAATGGGAATAAAAAGAATTTCCATAGCATGACTGGGATTTAAAGGCAAAAATCATTAAATCACGTTGATTTGAATATATGTGCCTTAAAAAGAAATATCTGAATTTGAAAAACAGAGAACCCCCCTGGAGTCATGTGACGCCTCGCTCGCATCGTGCAAATTATCACCTTCCTCCTGCTGTCTCGCACTCATGACGATTTCACTTCTTTGTTTGGTGCCATGTTTTTTTATAATTACAGCAACAGTAATGTGTTCAGAGGATGTTTCTTTTATCCAACGCTTGACTGACGTGACTCTCGCCTCCGACGTCTCTTTGAAAACACACGTGCGCGCAGAGTCACACGTTTCCTGTGGTGCCTCCGCTTCCCATTCTCACGTCTCGGCACTGGTTCTATCTCTCTTTCTCATGAGCTTGATCTGTCTTTGATTTTCTCTGTCACGCTTTTTCCTCCAGTGGTTAGTGATCAAGGCATCGGTATTGATCGATCAATCAAGTTTGGACTTTCCGATGCTTTGCGCCATAAGTTTTTATTTCTAAGCACTTGAGGGAAATTAAACAAACTCTCTATATTGCATATTTATTCCCATTATAGTTAATCTCCATGGCTTGTGACCCTTGTATTGATAATCATGTTGCTGTTTTTTTTGTTTACTCTTATGGGGTAATCACACTCAACATTATAGAGGCTTCAAAATAAAGCCAGCCGAGGTTTTCTGCCTCCTCCAGTATTGTATATTGTTATCCATCGTTTTTCTATTTCTTTTTCTGAGCTAAATAAACCATCCTGACCTCCAAACCCTTATTTCCCATCATGCTCCATTATGAACACCCTGTTAACTTGCTGAGCAGAGGATGTGCATCTTGAGAAGAGTTGGCCAAGGATGCAACATCTATAGAGATACTGAGCTGGTATAAAAAACACTATGTATTGAATATATATTTTAGTCCCTTAGTCTTGCCATTTTACAGATATTTCAGATAAGAGAAGGTCTAAGCCACAGATTTAGCTAATGATGCCAGATCAGGATTATTATTAGATCCTAGATGGATTATATTGTACTTCAATGCCTTTATTTTGCTTGTAAATAAATCAACACTTTTTTATTTTTATTGTTTTCTATTCAGATTGTGTCTCTCTCCGTGTTTTATATCTGCAGAGCCTTGAATCCAGCTCTGAGTATGAATTGTTCTCTAAATGAAATTGCCTTGCCTTTGTCGGGGACACGATAGAGAGAATATCTTGCCATCACAAACATCCACAGGGATTATCTGCCTGCTGTACACTTTATTAAATTTGGTTCTTTCTCAATTTCATTTATTAAAAAGCGTGGTGGAAGTGAAGGTAAAGGCGGAGCCGGGATGGGGGGAGTTCTGTGAGCTGTGTTCAACCAGAACCATTTCCCCCTGCTGTAAAATCCCATGCAGCACTCTCAACATTGATTTACAGCGGCCATCAATCAGCCCTCCCTGAGTGGGGGAAAGTTTCACTGGTGGCTGACAGAGAATGATATTATTTTGGTGCGGGGCCCGGAGGCTGGACCTGAGCCTCTGGGACTCTGGATGGAGTGGCGCTTTGGTCTCCTGTCCTTTCCCCTCCACCTGGAGTTCCCCCTCCCTAAGCAGGCGTGGCAAGGGGACAAGGATGAAAAGGCGGCGCCGATTCCGCGACCTGCTTCTCGGGGCCATCGATCTCACCCTGGGCCCCCCCCTGCTGGCCCATGGATCTCCCTGATTGAATCCCTCTTGTTGCAAACAGATCTGCTGGCACTAGCTAGCGTGGAGCAACAGGCTGGACCTCATATAAGTGGGTGGAAGCTGATTTGTATTTCTGACAGTTGTCTCTGTGCAGTGGAGCTCAGACAAGCTGAAACTTTCTCTTTGTGTTTACTCTCCCAACCTTTGTGTCTCCCAAGAAACAACCTGGTCACTCCCTTCTGCGCCCTGCAAGCCCTGTGTGTACATACGTGTGTGTGTGTGTGTGTTTGTGTGTACTTGTGCCTTTGACAGCTGCCACCAGCCCACGTGATTTATCCTGCAGTAAAACACTTGTTATGCAAAGCACTTATTAAAGCGTCAGCGGTGAGGATCGATAAACCATTCTTTACGACAACAGCTTAAGAAAACCTGGTCGGGGGGGGGGACGACGACACGCGGTGGTTGGCCGTGATATACGGCGTCAGCGGGGTCAAAATTAATTTACTGATGTGAATGTGAGAAACGCCACGCCAATAAAATGGCGGGGAGAAGCTATTATGAATCTGCTTGCCAGGCCGTCTGTAACCATAAATACTGAAAACATCATTAGAGGCTTAGAAGGGAAACATCAATTATAACGATTATTGGCAACGGGGACCTACGGGACGGAAGGAGGTACAAGCCTAAGAGCTCATGGGAGTCTAATGACTGCCAGCAAAGAGTACTCGTGAAGGATGATTGTGAGCTAAGTAAATAATTGTGCGTGTGAGTGGAGGGGGGTGATGGAGAGTCAGATCACGCCGATACACAATTTAAACACAATCTGTCCCCAGCGTGCAGCGTCGTGGCTTTGTCGCATAATGGATCCGACCTCAGTGGAGGCCCGAGGTCCGGCTGATTGCTTATCTGGTTCACGGGCCTCGGATTCATTCCCATGTGATCACGAGGGCTTGGGTAAACGATGGGGGGGCAAGTCCTCGGAGTGTTCGCAACACTTCTGGGCGAGGAAGCGGTTTACAGCGTGGTGAGGCTGCCCCGGTGTGAACACTGAAGTATGAACGATCGGGGAGCTGCGAGAAAAATCATCCGCAGCCGAACTTGGTCATGGTCTGCAGCTGCCAGGAACCTTTCTGTTACCTTCTGTAGGCACCACACACACACACACACACACACACACACACACACACACACACACACACACACACACACACACACACACACACACACACACACGAGTCGAGGCGACGTGAATCCAGCGCCCGAATAATCATTATCAATAAAAAAAAAAGAGTACAGGGAGAGGAAAAATTGGTAAATAGTTCCCCAGCATCCTGTGTGTAAACGAGTGGTTACAGATTCGGATTGTTTTATTTTGAAAAAACTTTTAGGGAACTGAAGGGATGACAAAACTTGAAATTAGAAATGCAAGGAAAGAGAAGCAAAGAGAAATATATTACACTGCCATTGTTTTGGCTATCTTGTAATTTGTATGTAATAATAATAATAATGTAGTAAATATAGGTGTCAAATATTTTTTTTACATAAAACTTGAGTAATATCTAAAAAAAACTTTGTGAATGACAGCTTTATGCTGTAATTATAGGTTGAGAAATTCAAAAGGGACGCTTCTAGCGATAAAAGCCTTGGTCACAGCGGCGGGGCTACGCAATGCAAACGCTTAACTTCACAGAGGGGTAGCATCTGCAAGGTGGTCGGGGGGGGTAGGACGCCACCGGTCTTGATGAGGGCACTAGAGTTCCAACAGCAAACTTTGTATTTAAAGTTTGCTTTGAACGTGCTGTTCACATGAGCTCCTATAAGGAAATAGTGGTTCCTTCACGCAGCACTGGAGGAAAAAGAACAAGCTGCGTTACCCTGGTTGCCGTCGAGGCCTTGGCCGATATGGAATCTTTGTGAGTACATCCTCTCGTACCTGCAGCCTCTTGCCTTACTCCTGTCAATTGTCGATTTGCACAGGCGCTCACCTCTGTCCCCGGGAAGGGGAAAGAACATGTTTCTCCAAACAGGGGGGCGTCCATGAGCGCGGCTACAAAGCACTTCCTGTCGTCCGATTTGCAGGACACTGGATTCCATTAGCTTTTCCTCACCCCGCCGCTGTATCGACCGGAGGACGTCTATTTATTTATTTATCTGTTTGCCTGTGTGCGGTCCAAAGGTTTGATGAAACAGCGAGCGGTCCGCCATTTATGTTGCAATAATTATATGGAAATGCTATTCACAGGCCACCGTGTTGCTCCGCAGCCGTCAACCACCGAAATTGAAGGCGGTGAAGTGACTGGCAGCGCTGGGAATAGATTGTCCTGAATGATTTGCTTTCTCTCTCCGGAGCCGGGCGTGTCACCAGCCGAGCTCGGCCTTATCTGCGTGTGGTTACCCTTCTGTACCGGCCGCTCGCACAATGCGCTTTCTTTCCACACGCGAGCCTTTCGACAGGAATCAGTCCATCTGAATAGGGAGATGTCATTTTCTGATCTGGTTTGCTTTATGGCGCGGCACTCCCATCAGGCTCTGGGTGCTAGAGGCCTCAGGCTGGACTGAAATAACGTGCACACAGTTTCCACCCGGATGAAAACTGTCGTGTCGACGATTGTAATTCAAGAACAGAAGTCAGGATTTGCACCAGCGGGTTCAAGTAAAAGTCGGCACCATGAGTGCACAACACAAATCTTTGTGTTTGTGCTTTTTCTTGATATCCAGACTTTTTGAATCGAAGTCAAACATCGCCTCAATGTCCAACCTGTCAATATTCATCCAGTCGTTTAATGTTGCAGGGTTTTGTGTGAGACGTCCCTGACTCTGGCTCGGCCCCATTCATTTCCTCTAATAACAGGGTTGGTTCGAGTGCGTCAGCTTCTCGTGAGGACCAACAAACACTCTCCCTGTTGAATCATCGGGCACATTTGATGAGTAACCACAAATCACAAAAGAACTGACGCCTTGGTGATCAGTAGTCTGTTGCTTTAATGCAGGGGTCTTCAACCTTTTTCAGGCCAAGGACCCCAAACTGATGGAGAGATGGACCAGGGACCCCCTACTATATATATTGTATTAAATTGTGTTTTAGATTAAACTGGGCCTAGTGCCATATATAAACATAGCTACCCTGTTATTGTGCATTCAATACTCAGCTATTCAAATATAACACAGGTTCATATATTCATGGTATAACATTTTTTTTAATCAACCAAAACATTTTGCGACCCCCCTGCAGTACCTCCGCGGACCCCCTAGGGGTCACGGACCCCCTGTTGAACACCTCTGCTTTAATGAATTAGAGCAGTGGTCATTAACCCTTTCAAGCCCCAAATCAGTTTTTAAACAGAAACGTTAGCCGAGATCTACCACCCTGAAATCTTCCCCAAAGGAAACTCTGAGGAGGGTCGGCACAAAATCCAAGTGAGTGATATCTCTTGGTGAGTGGTATTTGGTGCAGCTTGATTCACTATGAGAGGACTGTATGGCCTTTGCGGAGGTTAGCGTCCTACTTTACTGATTCAGAACTTTGGTGGCAGAGTTAGGACTTTCCGTCAGTTAGAGAAACACTCACACTTCACAGCACAACAACGGACAAGCTCCCATTTACAGTGATTACCAGCATCGTGGTGATGGTGGGATTGCGCGAAGACTCTATTTTCCAAGCACCTCAGACGTCTGGGTCTCTCTCTTCTTTTTTTTTTTCTTCTCCTGCTTCTCTCAAACGCTTGTTAACTTCCACTTTGCCTCCGGAGACGAGCAGATCTGCATAACGCTGCAGATGAATAATTAAAGAGACGAGAGTGAGGGTGTCAGTGGAGGGCTCATGGTAAACAGGACGTTTAGGTTTCTCTATCACAGTCAGACTCTATTTTGTTCAACGGAGCGTCCAGAGCAAATACAAGCAGCTGCACTCTCACTGTATAGAGTTTAGCTGTGAAGACATGTCAGGTGATCAGAAATCAATAACACAGATGAAGGAGGTGGCTTCTACGGCATTGTGTTGTTAAATAAGCACATCTGATTAAGTGGGGGAGCTCTACACACATTCTGTAGATTTTATATAAAGATGGACGACTGCTACATCACCACCTGTCCCCAGGTGAGGCCGCAAAACAAAGTTCGAGCTAAAAATAAAAATGGCTAATTAGTAAACACAGAATTCATTTATAAATCATATTCCTTGGGGGGGAGGGAAAACAACAACTAGTAGGTAAATGGAAAAATAGCCCAGCCTTTCTTTTCACACGATATCTGGGTCAGTAATAAACCAAAGGAACAGGTGAGATTACAAATTAAATTATTATTATCAGTGAATATCAGTATCAGAGTTTGGAGTTGGTGATAAAAAGAAAAGTTTGACATACTTCTGACATAGTTTGATATATATGTGTATTTGTGTGTGTGTGTCTGTGTGTGTGTGTGTGTGTGTGTGTGTATCTCGGTAGGTATTTTGAAATTTGCACAGTGTATAAAGCTGTTTCATGTACATAAAGAAACAATTATTACACGTGTACTTTGACTTTTTTGGTTTGGTTCTCGTCCACCAACATGGAGGAGGCGGGGCTTATGACCTTTACCGCAGTCAGCCAACAGGGGGCGAGCCAGAAGCTTTGGCCTAAGTCTTGGGGGAGCAGTGAAATATTAGTTCTCAGCACTTTTCGGCGAGCCCGTTTTATTATGCATCGTAAACACTGGTATCCAGAATGACTCGGCCCAACACCGACCTCAATCTGCGCCGCCTGCTCGCCGAGACTCAAAGGAGGCCCTGATGAATCGAGAAGAAAAAGAAAACACGGGGCAGCGGTTGATCGGAGAGAAACGTAAACATTTGATCTACTCAATTTGTACAAGCCGGGCTGAAAAGGACACGAAGCACGGTTTTCCGCTTGCAGCCATCGGACACTTAAGAAGGAAACGTCAGCCAAGGACCTGGGAAGAGGGGGGGGATTATGATGAAGACTGATGAAGGCAAGGTGAAAAGCTGGAGGTGTCGCTTACAAGAAATTCATAATGAAGGACAAAAAAAGAGCTTGGAAGATAAGTTGTTTGTTCCTTTTTCTGTTTAGTGCAGAGGGGAGCCTCTGCTTATCAATTACCAAGTCTAATTCCACACTGTTTCTTTGGGGACCCCGGTGAATGACACGCCGAAATCGTGCCAAGTGGCGCAGTCCGCCTCTGAGTGCCCAGAACTGACAAGGTGCTATTAACCTGCTAAAAAAATCCAGCCAATTCTAATGGAGCACAAATGTGTGAAAGATGTGTGTGCCTTGTGCGGTAGCCCCAGCAATTACACACAATTACCTCGAGCTCAGCCGGATATGCAAGGCGTAGGTTTAAGAAACATTGTAACCTTTTCGGACTTTTACCTGAAGCCGTGTTTGCCGATGTGGAACCAAACGTCCTCGTGACTTCGTTTGAGAAAACACGTCCGAGTGGAGTGTAACGGCCGCGGTGACACGTTTACCTTTCCAATAAAATCCTGGTGTCACCGCGCTGTGATTTCATCGGCTGATCCAGATTCCTGTGTTTGCCAGGTTTACTGTAATAACATCATATCGACGTGCTGCATTTACTGCCCCCCGGTTCCTGAACCCAGTTAATCTGTCGCAGACAAACTCGAGCGCAGATTGAGACCGAAACAAGTTTCTCCAAGCGGTGTGTCGGTGAATTGATGCACTGAGACAATTGAACATTTTAATCATGGCGACCTCCCTGCTAATGCTTTTCTAATGGCCCGGCCGCAGCAATGTGGTCAAACTGAATGGGCCGCATTCATCAGCAATCTCTGTTATTATTACTAATACGTTTTCAATGTCCCTTTCTATTTTTTCCCCGATATAATTGGATTTTTTTTTTCTTTCTTTCACCTCGGTGGTAAGGGCCTGGAGTCAATCTCTAAGATTTTATGGCAAATATGAAGCTCCGCGACGGGCATAAAGATGTTTCTGATTGCCTTCAAAAACCCAGGCGCTGCTGTGATGACATTTTTTGCCTCCTCATGTGTGACATTGGAGTCCATCCGAAGGGTGCCAGTGTAATCTTTTCCCTTACATCGCTGTGCTTTTCTATAACCTTCAACAGGAAAATGGCTTTTGTTCCTGAAACTGGAAAAAAAGGCCTGATTTATTCCCCATTGTCAGATGAAAAATGATAATGGAACAGAGGAGAATGGTGATGACATGGAAATGCGTCGTGGCTTGTGAGTGGAGACTCTTACGGGGCCCACGAAGCGTGCGTTCTGTTTGGATGACGGTTGGATGTTGGTGTTTCGCGGCTGATCGGAGGTGACGGCTGCATTTGGGGGATGAAATCAGAGCCATGTTCACAAATTCAGGTCATTGACTGGAAGTGCACGGGGTCGGCCGTCTGAGAAGTAACGTTTATTTCTGTTATTTAAAAGTCGACACAAAGAGAAGGATGGGAAAATTAGTCCTAATAACCTTATAGCAGCGATTACATCATTTGGCGATTTGCTGGACCCCCTCCCCTGAACTGTGATCGTCCAATCATAGCAGCTTTAACCAGGGAAACAACCTGACGTTCAAATTTCCCCAAATGCTGACACAATGTGAATTTTAAAATGGAAACATTATTATTACAAAACTGTGTGCTGTCAGTTTTATCTACTCGCACTTGTTTTTCAGGACATTTTTCCGACGTTTGTGGACAGAATGAAGCTCGATGGAGTCATGCCGCGGTGGCTTCTGGGTAGAAGGTCATCGCCTTGTACGGCTCAGGGTTGGCAGTAGAAGTAGTAGTTGTCTTTAATCGAGACTATGTCTGTTTTAAACAGGCACAAGGAGACGGGTTTGAAGGGCCGGGGAAATATGCCTCAATATCCTTCTAGTGGAGATAACATCATTTGGCGATATGCTCAACCCCTTCCCCTGAACCGTGGTCGGCCAATCACGGCAACTGTGCTGATGCAATATGAATGTGGCTGAGGAAAGACACTGTATTTGAGGTTGTGCTAAGGATCAATGGACGTCATCCTGTGGTGGCTTGTGGGTAGAAGGTCCTCAAACTGCTGTCCAAGAAGTGGAGTTCACAGCAGAACGAGGAGAAGGTTTTGGATACTCAGGAAATGAGCCTGAATAACCTCCTGGGGGCGGTGACATCATTTGGCGATTCGCTAAACCCCCTTCCACTGAACCGTGGTCGTCCAATCACAGCGATCGAGCTGATGCAAGTTTTATCTGCTGGCACTTGATTCTTAGGAACATTTTGAGGAAACCAATGAGCTTTGTGGACGTGTCTGAGGATCGATGGCATCATTCCGTGGTGGCTTGTGGGTAGAAATTAGTCGTCTCTCTCTCTCTCCCTCTGCCTCTCTGCTCCTGCCGGGAGCGAGCCGGGGTCGCAAATGACTGCGGCTGCCAGACGCTCATATTTTACCTTCTCATTAGCAGTAAAGGAGGACGAGGTAATTACTGTGCTGGAGTGGCAGCTCGGCTCTGAGGTAAAGGAAGGAAGCGCCGCGTGATGAGATGTGTATTTCACCGAGGCTGCAGCGGCTACCCGGGCGACGAGATGACGGAGGGTATCCTGTGCACTCTGCTCATATGCATGCGCAACATAATAAATAATATAAAAGCTCCTGAATGTAAAAACTCCAGAAGTTCCACCTGACCAATTATTTATACAGGAGGTACAAAGAAATTGATGTGGAAGCCGGTTGGGGAGAAGAGGGTTAAAGAAAAAAGGAATAAGGCGATAATCAGGTTAAAACTCGGAGTCAACCACCTGTTGCTGCAGAAACTTCTCATGACACTAAAACAGATAAATCACGTTAATTGAGGCCTTATACTGATTTGTAAAAAGCGAGAAGTCTGCAGCAACAAAGAACAATTTCAGAGAAAGTGTAAAGACTCAACCAAGCTGCAACCATATTTAAATGTAGAGGCTGGTTGGCTCGGTTCTCCTGGTCACCTCATGAATATGTCTTCAATATTCAGGTTTCATTTTTTTACATTTTTTATTTAAGGCTATGCTAATTTCATTCGGTGGTCACTTAGACGTTTTTTCTCTTTGCCCACGGGAAGAGAGACAAATTGAGAGTCAAGCCTGAAATGAAAACAGCAAAAGGAAGAAAAAAAAAACATATTCTCAGACTTTCGGATTCAGATTGATGAATTGTTATTCCAAAAAAATTGTGTTTTGTGCTCGGAAGAGACAGACGGGGCTTCAACAAAAGTTCAAATTGTTTTTCTTCTTCTTCTTCTTTAGCAACAGCAAAATAAAGGGAAATTATTTCTCTCCCTCCCTTTATGCCTCCGTTGGTGCATTTCTGTTATTTCTTCCAACCCTGAGCCTTTCAAACATTTGTGGTTTCCGACACGACCACGAAGCCTCAACAATAAAAATATCAAAACGCAGAGCCAAGCTGTCCGCGTACTTTTGACCACACTGCGTAAATCATCACACCACTCACATACTCCAAAAGCTGCGGAGGGGGGGCGAATGTGTTGCGATAAAGTTGTGACAAAGCCCCGAGCAGTTGTCTCCTCTGCTGTTGGTGATCCTCGCGAAGGGCCCTCGAACAAATGTCAGCTTTTAATTAAAGGAGCTGCCATTAAATTGAAAATTGATTTATGTGCTCCGCAGGCCAGTGAGCACACTGCGCGGGGTCTGAGCCCGGCGATCAAAGTTTGCATGTAGGTCAGAAGGCTGGAGGGGAGCGCATTAAGATGCCAATCCGACCTCTAGCTTTCTATAGGATAGATAACCACTGTAGAGTCATTACGTTGTAGCCTATAATGAGGCTAGTTACACTCAGGCCTTCACAGGGAACACAAGATCCGTCACCCACCTACACACATTGCCACCACATAATGACTCCCTGGGGGCCCAGTCTTCACATCCTGGAGTCTATCCCTATTGTCCTTCAAGTCAGTAACATGTTCACATAAAGAAAAAAACGCTCTGGGTCAAAATAACAGAGAGCCATTTCTGAAAATATCGTGATAGACACGTAGATTTATCTAAACACCCACACAGAAACAATAACTGGGACATGCTGGAGTGAAAGTGACCCCGACAAGCTGTAGGTACCCAGAACAATGTGGGTTTCAGCGGCTGTTAGAAGCCGCACACGCTTCTTTGTTGTGCGTCGGTCATGTGTCAGATTTAATGTGGGATGTAACCATGTTAAATCAATGTTGAGAAATATGAATTTGACATCACACACTGTTTACATCCCTGTTTGCTATCCACCAGTCTCAATCCTCACTGGCATCAGTCGGAGGAACAATGTCAATCTTTGTTGCGACAGAGATGAATATAAATAGAGACCCCCCCCCCCCCCCCCCCTTGATCTTATGTTTTTTGTTGTGATACAAATATAGAACAGCTATACTTTAAAATGTATAAATATAATTAAAACATTTCTCTAAATAATATATTATGAATTCAAATGGATATAAGGATATCCTTTTGCATTCTTGGTGGTGGAAATGTAAAGATATATTTATACATATTGACAAAGAAACATAATAGAATTTTGATATGTAATATATATATATATTTTTTAATATCTATAATGTATGTAAAAAATAAAAAATAAATAACTTGAAATAAGATGTTACAAAAATTATAAATATTAAAAAATGATGCTTCAATGTTTATTCTGGTCAAAAGCACAGATATCGATCGGTCTATGAATAAAACACATCTTCTGATTTGAATTGACCAACTGAATTCAGCCGTGCTCTGCCAACTAGTAACGTGAATGAAATATTAGAAAACAACAAGAAAATTCAGTCTGCTTTTACAGTTGAAAGTTACTAAGCAACATTTAAACTTTGTATTGGCTGCATGACGTGAAGCATCAAATCACCTCTAACTTATTTATGCTTTCATCAGCTTCTTCCAAAATATTACATAAAAAATGCCTTTCTAACCACAATAAGGGTAGATATAATTCAATTCAGTCCAATATACTAGGTGATACGTAGGGATAGAAAAGAAACTAGTTTCTTACGAATGTCATGGGAAGTACAGCTTCCATACACCGCAGATGAATTTCAGCACCATGGACAGCGACACGTTTTATGACACGGTCATATTAGTAAAGATGTGTATGAAATAAAGTACAGATTCAACTCACAGCCCCAAACACATGGAACATGATTATATTTAAGTCCATTGCACCGCACAGCCGTTGTAAAATCCCCGGCCCTCTCAATATTTGACTTCCTGACACACTTAGACACCGCCCCGCATTACATCAGATCGAAACCATTACTCCTCGGTGGTGGGAGCCTGTTATGTGTGGCAATGACTTGTGTCATGTCCCATTAATAATGGTAATGATAGCATTAGAGGGAAGGATGGAGGGGTGGGGGGGGGGGGGGGGGGCGCCGTGGGATGTAATTCAAAGATCTGCCGAGTGCGAGTGACAAGGTCATTCCAAATGACGGTAAGCAGGCCTGACAGTCCCTCACAAGGAGAAATGGGCACGTTTCCTTTTAGATCACTTACAGCGCCATGATGGCCACACAGAAGCAAAACTGACACTCTATTAACCAGTGGCAGGCAGCGACTGTCTCATTATCATACGGTTTGTCTGAGCACATTAGCCAGTCGTCCATATTTTTGATATTTCCTCCGGTTTTGGAGTTTCTGCTTCGGCCATTAGCAGCAGGTGTTAAATGTCACGGAGGAAACATCGCTGTTGATGGCCACCGGCTAATGCTGCTGCTAGGAATGATGCTTTAAAGCCATTGGTCCATCAGCGGCATTTAAAGGGAATTTGTGGGGCCCCAGGTAAAAGGGACATGGGGGGGTCCTGCATTGAATTGAACCTCTAAAAACCTTATGTCAGAAGGTAAGTGGCAGGGGGCTTCATATGAGGTTTTTTCATATGGCACCCTGTGCATAGCCGATCGTATAATTAAAGTCAGTTCTCACAATTTGTCTTTGCTGAGGATGACTGTAATCAGTCATTCTCAGGGGGCCCCCCGCTCAGCTGAGGGCCCCAGGCAATTCTGTCAGCCCCTGCAGATCATCTCTTCATCTGCCTTTGTTCTTTATGCTCTTTTCTTCTCTCCACTTCTGCAAACCATAATTAAAATATTCTATAGCTCTTTTTCAAGAAGAATTTCCAAAACTTTAACGAACTTGATTTGTTAAATACTTCTGTGCAGCCAATAATCACGATGCGAGGAAAAACTATGATTGAAAATAATAAAGTTTTCAATGCAAGTCGTATTTTAAGAATTTAAATAAAGATGAAGGAAATTGCAGCTCCCCAAAAGTGAAGCCAATAAGTCTTGATCGCCCCCTGGTGGCTGGATGCAATGTAGGTCATAGATCAAAATACGAAATATATATTAGCAGATGGGCCATGCTCCAAATAAAAAATTACTTTACCCCCAAAATAGTCTCTATCCTCTATTTGATGCAATAAACACTGGGTGAAACCTCATGATTGACAACTGCACTGATTCTGGTAGCTGGTACTCAGGCTCCTTATTACAATCACTATTTTTAAAGTCTGTAAAGTCTGTACATCAAGTATTTCCTACTGGTGTGAAACCAGAGATCATTAGAGAACCAGTGAAGTTTGTCAAAGTGTCTGGGTTTAAAATAATTCCTCTCTAGCATGTTATATATATAGAACGTCCTATGACAGATATCAGATTGAATGAGAGCAGGACAGCTGTGGTTAACAACGTGTTTCATTCCCCCGTGGATCTGGGTGGTCTATATATAATTGAGTCGTGAGCGTCAGACATTATTCATCTGTTAGAGGCGCTCCCCGAAAAAGTGACGGAAGGAGAGTCACACGCAATTAGCCCCAGCTATCGCCTCTCCTCCGCCCGCTCCTTCTGTTTGTTTTTCCGCGGCGCTTTCGGTGGAAATCGTTTCTCTCTTGATTCAAGTGTGAACTTCAAAACGAAATATGAAACAACAGCAACGGCGAATACACAACGAGCCATCGGATAGTGACCGAGAAACCATTGATCATAGTAATTGACATATTACAAAACAATGAATAATGTGTTGTTGTTTCCCTAGAAATGTTACTGAATGACAAATCACATCGGTTTACATGGTTACACACAGTTTCTACAGTGTTGTCAGGTGCTGTTCTGTCACGAGACAAATTCCATCATCTGTGCTAAACAAACTACACAATTTCTGATGTCTTCTATCCACTGAGGCCACAAGTTAACGTTTTCCAGTGGTGGTTACATCCCCTTTACCTCCGTCATTCATCTTGGTGATTGTGATTCCTCACCCAGATTTATACTCGGGGGCAAACCTTGCTCAGTCCGACACTCATGACAAGGAAGTGACCATGCAGTCAAGATTTAGCTTTGCTTTTGAAGGTAACGCTGAAGTTACCTGATCAGCAACCAGGATTTTACCGGCAGAACACGTAAACACACACACACACAAAAAAAAGGTACAAATCAACTTGAAGCTTTATTTCCTCTGTAAAGGAGGTTTTGTTCTCGTCTGTGTTTGCTTGTTTGTCTGTTAGTTAGCAGGATTAAACAAAAGCTACAGGATGGATACCATTGAACTTGGTGCAGGGGGCAGATCCAGGGTTTTTTCTTTAAATGTCTTTATCATTATGAGTGAGAGGGGACTGCCAGGCCTTGGTGGAAGGTACTGTATGTGAGTAGTTTGAGTAAATGTCTGTACTGATTTCTTCTCCGTCACATCCGTCCAGTGAACAACAAGCTTATTGAATTTGGAGTTCAGGATATCTTCTTCAAAACTAAATAATTGGTCCTTGACCTTGTATTGATCCCATCAGGGTCAGGAAAGGAGATTATTATTGTGTTATTTATTTCCCCTGTGTCTTATGATCCATTGATAAAGAGTAACTTATAGGAAGGTAGTGGCCTTGTATGTGTGTGTAGTAAAACAACAAATACCAGCACTACAAAGCCATTAACGTGTTTGCAGATGACATGTCATATTTCATATCTCATTGTCATTCTTTGACTACGTGCAGCGTCTGATCTGTCAACCTGCTGTTGTGCCTCGTTAACGGGTAGAACTGATTTAGCTCACATGAAGCTGGTCATTAATTGAGTCTCTGCGGAGTTGCTGATTTGCTACATGTCACCGATGATGAAGGATGAATGTTCCTTGACATGTACAGTGAACAAGCGAGGCAAATATCCTTTTCTTCTGGGAAACAGATCTCCCATTCCGGATTATTTACTCGGAGTTGTGTTTTCCCCCGGCAGAACACACAACCTTTTTAGTCCATAGAACCAATATCTGTGATCTCAAAGTAATGGCTTCACCGTGGGAGGGGACTTCGACTGCATTCCCACTGCGGTACAACTCAGTCACTGTTTCTACCGGGGCTGGGCGGGAGAACATATTTTATTCAGAGCTGTATCAGTGCAAACTTTAATGCAAGAAGAGTTGCCCCATCTGCGGGAGTTGTTTCTATCTGATTGAGTGAGAGTGCCGTTGACCTTCAGCCATTTTTTACTGAGACTGTATTAAAAAGGCCCGGCCAGAGCTCTGGATTTTATGGCTGAGCCTTCCCAAGGTCCCACTGACCCGATGGATATTACGAGGATAAATCAAACTTTGATGCCAACACTCATCCACAGTCGGGGCATGAAGCATGACTGTGCATTTGAGGGATGGCGTGACTCGGAGTTTAGGAGCATGTGTGAGCGTCCGCGCGTGTGTGTGTGTCGTATCTTCCTCGTGAATCAGCACGGCATGTGGGTGTCCGTGTGTGTCAGAGCGGGGGGTTCAAGAACCCTCCTGTGTGTTCGAGGCCGTCAGGAAGCAGGGGAGCGGGTTAGCATGTAGCAGCAGCGTGGTTTGATAGCTCCAGACCATCTGAACCGCCTCCCTGGGTCCGATCAACTTAACATTAACAATGCCGACACGCAGGGTGAGGGAGAGGACAGCGGTGGGTGGCAGCTCTGTTCCCTGACTGACCGGAGTCTCATATCAAGGGACAGCCGGGGTTTGTTCTCGCTGGATTTAAGCCCCAGTGTGTAGTGACAGCTTGATAACTCTGCCCTGGTTCACACACCAAGCTGTGCTCCCACTAAGAAGCGCTGAGGGCGGATTGTCTTAATGACATGCACACACTCCACGTCTCATTCCCGGGTGTGAAAGCCTCTTATTCGCGCTGATCATCGCCTCTAAACGTCATCTCGTGGAAGTCAAGTGTTACATGATGGGAGATCAGGCATTAGACAGCATTTGTTTTGTGGAAAAAACGACAGGTTTGTTTCCAGTTGAGTGCCGTTGAAGTTTAAAGCCAAAACTGTAAAACATGCGAACCAACGCGGCGGATAAAGATTACACGATCAGAAGAACACCATCTGCTGTGCATCTATCAATGAAGTTCAAACCTGCCCTCACACGCTGCGCTGGTAGCATGTGGTCCGTTCGTCACACTACTCTCATCCATGAGCCAATTGCTCATTATTAAGAAATAATCATTAAAAGCTTGATTTGTATACTGCAAAAAATGAGTCTGTCTTTTTATCGAAAGAAAACAATGTGTGATATTAAACTTGTAGCTCCTACTCCCACAGGGAATGATCCCCCGGTTCTGCAGTTGCTCTCAGCTCGACTGATTGTTTCAGCATCTTTTTGAAATGGGCTTTAAATACAGATGAACAATGGGTCACCAATTCATCCCTCTATCCAGAAATGAAGCCAAAATATCCAGGAAATGGTCCCTTCCATCTTTTACCGTAGAGAAGGTCGGCACAGTGGCGATCACAGGATGTCGCCGAGGTATCACAGTCCCGGGAATCGACTGGGATCGAACCGCCGACCTTATGCTTAAAGCACGACCCGCTCCACCAAAAACTACAGAAACTTTTTAGTTTGGTCCATGTCCCATCTGCTAACATGGAGGTGGGGTTAATGACATTTAGTGCAGCCAGCCACCAGGGGGCGATGAGGATGCTTTGGCTTCACTTTTGGGGAGCTGTCATCATTATATAAAGTCTAAATTATTTTGGCTTGACTCTACGTGAAGACAGGTTTGCATCTTGAAATGCAGCCAAGTGGCCACGTAAAGTTCATTAGATTTAAAACATAAATTCCCTCAAAATTAAAAAGGGATCTACTTGTATTTGCTTTTCCCACAGTGATTTTGCAGTCAGCAAAAAACACACTGTTTGCCTGACACCGGGAACATATTACGTCAGCATTCAAAACAGAGCACATCCTCGTGGGTGTTGAGTTTGCCGGTGCGTTTGTGCTGAGTGGACATTTTTTTTTCTACCCGGGCAGCAGCACTGTACACAACAACATCCCCCCCCCCCCAAAAAAAAGGGAAGAGGAGAAAACAACAAACGGATAACAACCTCTCTGGGTACCATAAAAGCTACCGTGGCAGCTAATAACGACGGCCTGCTGTGGTTTATTGAAACTGCATGTTCAGTTTTCATCTACCTGACCCTCCAGGTAAAAACAAAAATTTGAGGTGCTGCAATGTTTTTTCTGAGGGGGGCGGGGGGGGGGGGGGGGGGGGGGGGGGGATTCCGTCTCCCTGCAGAGCTTCTCCCTCCGTTGTTTGCTTCGCCACAGCAGCACTTCCTCCACCTTTTTATCATAAATCCATTCGTGCTATTCGTGTTATTGGGTCGGACTTACTCACCGATGGGACTTCATGTTGCCTTAAAAAAACAATAAGAGAGAGCCGCTGGCGAGTTTCCGGACAATTTATCATTGCTGCTAAATGCAAGCAGTGCGCTGTGGAGATGTTTACAAATTTAAAAGCAGGTTATTGAGAAGATTTGAGTCTTTGTGCGTGTGTGTTGTGTCTGTGTGTGTCCCCCAGTGTGCTGTTTCAGGACTTGGACCATCAGCCCACATTAACAGCAGATTACAAGTTCGTCCACGGAGCTAGTAGGCGACATGTATTCATTTATTCACCTCAGTCACACAACTGTGTACTTTCTAAAGAAAAACAAGCCGAGAGAATATGAAAAGCGATCACGTGAATCCAGTCTGCTACCCGAGTCGTGCTTTTATAAGGATGGTGAAATATTGGACGGGGGGAGAATTCTTAAATTAGGGAGAAATTGAGTCAAATGAAAGCATTGACAGGAAAAGCACTCTTGCCTCCTAATTCAGGGAAATTTCTCGGAATAATAAAAGGATTGTGTATTCAATTTTTGTTTAATGGTATGAAAAAGATTCAAGACCATGGTATGAAATGATGAACTAGTGGTTATTAAAAAGATATGTGTGGATTAGGTTATTCAAAAATCTTCCAATGGATGTTTTTCAATGTCCTTTCTTTAGGCAATGTTATTTTTTGGGGATTGGTAGATGTTGGATATTCATGTCACATTGTGTTATAATAAAAAATAAAAAAGATAAATATTATATATGACTTATACATCAACATTTACATCTGGGAAAGTCGGAAAAGTCCATTATTCATACAGGTTAAATCAAATATCATCCCTCATACCAACAGTTTCAAGTGTAAAATAGGCTAAATGCTTTTATTAACCCATACTGATACAGATTAGGTCTGTAAGTAATGTTATGAGTATCTATAAGATCAGATTTCTATAAATTACATATTAAATAATGTAAAGCAGGGGTCTTCAACGTTTTTCAGGCCAAGGATCCCCAAACTGGTGGAGAGATGGAGCAGGGACCCCCTGTTTACAATATATATACATATATTGTATAAAATAGTTTTTTATATTAAACTGAGCCTAGTCAGTATATAAACATAGCTACCCTGTTATTGCGCATTCAATACTAAGCTATTCAAATATAACAGAGGTGCATATATTCCTGTTTTTAATTTAAACATGTACACGGTACAGGATGGCCATGCCACTGCCATTTACAAACATACATCTTGCATATAACACTGAGCTATTAAAGTAATTCACAGATTCATGTTTTTATTTTAAACATACATTTAGAAGACACAGTGAATCCTCAAGCCACCTGTAGATGCCACACATACTCCCACATCAGTGAGATGTCGGACCCTGATGTGTAGCAAACAACTTATCTAACCTTGGACGGATGGAGGTTGTCAGGCAGAGGGTCAAATCAGCCTCACAATATGTTGGATGCATGTTAATGTGTATTTAAAGACATTTAAATTTGCGGAAAAAAATTGGTTAGAAAATAAATCTAAAATTATAAAAAATATAAAAAATTGTCTTATCAACCAAACATTTCACGACCCCCCTGCAGTACCTCCGCGGACCCCCTAGGGGTCGCGGACCCCCTGTTGAAGACCTCTGATGTAAAGGGTTGATTGCTCTATTATTGGGCCCTTCAGGTTAATGAGACAAGAAACATTTTCAGGGAATTACAAATTGAGGGATTGGTCTGAAGGTATCTAAATTCATATCAGAGCTCATTCACATAAAAAAAAAATGTTTTAATACATCTGTGTCATTGATAGACTCGTACAGCCACTTGAATGTGAGAGTGTTAAAGTTGCTCCAGATCTAAGCAGCCAGATGTTGCTCCTCATCCGAACTGCGGGGTAGTGAAGTGCTTCCTCTCCGTGTGGGCAGAGGAACAACACGACATGAACACCGAAGAAGGAGAATTATGATAAAGAGCATGTGCAGGTCCATCATGCTTCATTAAAGTTACACCGGCTGGAATCGAGTTAGGTTCGACTCCCCCTTGCAATGAAAAATCTTACTAAACTCATTCCATGTGAGTTTAGAAACACTGTTTTGCATCTAATTGACATGAACCTAAATAAATAAACTCAAAAAGTTTTTACCCCAGAACAGAAAACAGGAAAACAAGCTCTGGTCCACAGTCTCCTGAAACATCTCACCACCATCGACGTGTCAAAAACGCCATTTTTTATTACACGAAATGAAACTTTGGTGCCGTCGCTGTAATGAATTAAAGATCAAACGCGTGATTGTATCTGCTCCGGCGATTATATCTGGTCTTTACCGCACAGTTATACTGCACAATGATCCAAAAATATTGAAAGTGAAATGTCACCAAGACGAACGACTCCATTTCCAGTTAAGTGTGGACGTGTGCTGGTGCTGATGGATGTGTTTATGGTGTGGCAAATGACCTTGACAACAGACGGCGGCTATTCTTCCACTCTTTCTTTCTTTCTATTTTCTCTTTCTCTTTTCTCTGCAGTCCTCTCCCGGGCCAACAACACACAGCAATTAACACAAATAGAGAGCGGGCCTCGGGGAGACAGTGCAATGCAAAATGCATGACACAGGTGTCAATGAATACGAATGGATGAGAATATGCTCGTCTGTCTTCAGTGGAGCTAATTACGCAATAAAAGACCATTAATGTCACCAAGTGTCTGTAGGTTCTTGCAATCTCACGAGACAGATGTAACTAGGAGGAGGATCCCAGAGGACATTTAGGCCTAAAACCTGGTGTAAATGAAGGCGTTGAATGTTTGAGCTCACGGAAACTGTGAGGACACAACAGGAGCAGAATGGAGGCTTGTTTTTACATTTGAAGAAGGAGTCGGCTTCAACTGTTTACCCCGGAATCTCCAAAAAACACTTCACCCGCCCTTCCACCGGCATAGTGGTGAGTAGATAATGAGTGAATCTTCATTATTTGGGTGAACTATCCCTTTAAACGGTCATGTGCTGGCAGCTACTTATGTAAAGATAAATGCACTCTCGCCTTACTTTCATCATGTTCCTTTAATCTTTATTTCAAATTTGAGAGGACTCACTCGAGGGTTTCTTAAGATAATGTGTTCACATGTACATGACCTTTAACCCCTGAGTGAAAGCTTGTGCCAGGTGGGTGTTCCTGTTATATCACATTCAGAGAAACACGACCTTTGACCTTGAGCCGGTAAATCTAAATCAGTTCATCCTCGTACCAAATTTGAATTTAAAGAAATTTAAAGAAATTCCCTTGTGTGGGTGCTCCTGGCAAAGTTAAAGAATTTCCGTAAATTCTGACTGGTGCACCTCAGAATTCAAGATACTCTGGACAAAATTATGAACTGAAACTCAAAAATATAGATAGTGCAGCTTTGTTGTTTAAGCAAAAAAGAGAGTTCACCTCACAATCTCCTACGTTTTCTCAACTTTTCCACTTTGAGGAGAAACTCGGCTTTAACGTTCTGTTTAATAAGAGTCGGAGAGCAGACCTTTAAAGTGCAGACGCAGGACGTCCTGACTTCTTTTAACACGTGGGTTCCTCTTAACTTGCATGTGATTTAAGGGGGTTAGTAAAATTCACAGTCCATTACAAAGATGTCACTAAAACAAAGTCAAATATCACGGCTGTGTGTGAGGCGCATCTCATTTGCTTCCCTGTATGATTTTCCCCGCATGCCTCTATTACTCATTAAATAGTAATTGCCAATTACGAGTCGGCCTTTGTGGGAGCTTCAGTGAGTGTAAATGCTGCTGTTAATCCCTGCACATCGTGAAACATGACTTCTTATCACTGCAGTTATCTCTAAACGTTAAACTCAGTGTTCTGTGTGCGTCGTCAGCTGGGAATACCAAGTTACTCAATCCGAGGTCCGGCGCAGGTTTCACAGCTTCTCCCGAGGATACCGGTGGTGTTTACATTGATTTTCATTTCCTCAGCTCACACACACCACACAGTCTATACCTCGCTTTAAAATAAATGTCAGGAAAAGGAGAGGAGTGTATATAATCAGATCCAACAATGGATGTTTGTCACCGACGGCCAAGTGGAGCTCGGATCTGCTGGAGAGCTTCGCCCCAATACGCCGCTAACGCAGTAATTAGTTTCCTCTGCGACGAATTCAAACAGAAAATCGTTCAAACAGCAATTCACCAGAGTTATTGGATGAAATACATCAAACCTCAAGTCGATTACTCCACAGTGTTTACGTGGGACGCGCTGTTCCAGACGCCGAAGCCAGGTAGAGAGGAAACAAAAATAAATAAAAATAGAATTAAATAAATCTTCATTTTTTCGAGAGGAGCAAACCATTTCTATAGTTGCTAGGCAACTAATGAAGAGGACGGGGCTTTATTCTGTTTTTTGCAGAAACCAAATTTCAGTTAACAGCACGCCTCGGAAAAGCAGAAGACGTTAATTTTCATTCAGAACGTGTTCGCAGATAAAAGCTTCGGAGCGTGACATTTTTGTCCAGCTCATTTAAAAATAAACAGAGCATTGATCATTCAGCAGAGTTTCTGATAATAACTTAGGAAATGGGCTTTGTTATACAGGAGCATGAAAGACTGAGAAGAGAGGATAGAACACAGACCGGCCCGTGTGCAGGGCTGCTACACCTCCGGGTGCAGAGCTCAGAGGCCGGTGTGCCAGCGTGGTCCGAGGTGACGGATCAGGGATCCTGACTCCGGGATTATTACGTCTTCACTTGAAATATTCTGCAAGCGCCGCCTGACTGAACCGTAACTACTGATTTCACTCCACATGCAGAGGGGACCGACGCCTTTACATTTTCTGGATGTGAACCACTGCAGGTCAAACGGGTAGAAGAGTTTTGACTTGATTCAATATTCAGATTTTCAGCGAGGTTCAGCTTCGAGAACTTTAGTCGTAAGTCGACTTGTTGTGTGGGTTTTATATATATACACAATGGATAGGGTCACCTGGTCAACACAAATCGTTTTATGTTTATGCCCCTTAGCTATACAGGAGGAAAGAAAAGAGCTTTTCCACAGCAGCCATTTTATTCTATTTTATTTTGGTCCAGAATATGATTTTCTTAATTTTTTCACAAAGATTTTGCTATGAATAACAAAACAATACAATAATTAAAAATAGGATATAAAGAGAGAGAAACAAGCAAATGTATAGAGTGAAAAAGGAAACTAGTAGATCCCAAAATTGATTTCATAAAGCAGAGAAACTAAGACAAGTCATCTATGGAACAATGAGGGGAAATTATAATATAATGCTTTCTGATTAAAGGCTTGAAGATTTAAAGGATAAACACAGTAAATACTAATCACTAATTAAGGTTCTGTAATTAGTTTTAATTTAAGTGATTATTAACAACTAAGTGATTATATACTATTTCATGTCAAGCTGGCTGCCATGAAGAAACATGACTTAAAAATGTATAAATATAATATTTACTTATTTCACTGCGTCTTCTTTTCTCCTCCCTGAACACATCCACCGCTTTTATTAAGATTCTGTTCACCCTCCTCTCGCTGTTTTGAGGAAGTAACGGGGCCAGAATCATGTTTTATTTAATTTCATGTTTATATTTATACATTTAAAAAGGGGCAATGCACATTAATTAGCATTAGTTCTTTGCTCCAACAAGTAAATGTGTCAGATTAAGCCGTGCAGGCTAGTTTTCATCTGCAAATGCTGGCACATTTTGTTGTTAAGTTAAGTTAAGTTATATGTGATGTCAAAGGAATATATATATATGAATAGGAATTATTTATAGGAATGAATACAAATGTATTTATAGGAATTTCTCTTTTCTCTTAATGAATTATCCTTGTTTATATTGTGTTTTTGTGAATGCAATATCTGGACTGCTGAAAATATTGTTGTACTATCCATCCATCGAATCTTCCATCCATCCATTCAACCAACCTACCATCCATCCTTCCATCCATACAACCCACCCACCCACCCACCTACCCCCTAGACTTCACCCACCCATCCGTCCGTCCGTCCGTACAACCAGCCCACCCAACTCATTCACCATTAACACATACACACTGAAATAAAAGACACATGACAAATAGTCAAATTAGTAATTAGCACAATGAGTCTTTGTCTAGATTCTTTGACAAATTTCGACACATGTTTAAAAAAAAAAAAAAAAAAAGGTAATTTTGTTAGTTTGGTGATCAGCTAAATTTACATGCCCAGGGGAATAATAGGCAGTAAAAACTAAACCCAAATGAATAAAATACAGTATTTTGAGGTATAACCAGACACATTATACCTCACTCAGTTGTTCCCACGTTTTACATATACTGACAGAATGAAATCTGTACAAATCCAAAATGTTAATATCCGCATTACCCCTTGGTATTTATAGTACATTAAGTTTCTCATCATATTTACAGTGTTGGAATGCGGCCCCTGAAACAAGTCGTGGACTATTTTAAGCAGGAGAAGTGTGACAGAGTGGTCTGGGAAGTGAAGCTGGTCATGAGTTCAAGGAGAAATCATCCCATTCCTTGTCCTTTAAACTATGTCTGAGCAGGAGCCTTGATGAGTCACCGCCAAATTTCACGAAATTGATCATCAACGCCTAATGAGAATCATCAAAATATTCCTCTTTCTGTAATAAAGTACAACTCTTTGAGCAGGACCAGAGAGAGGCCGGAGTCGCGGGGGGGGGGGGGGGGGGCGTGCTCATCCATAATTTGAATTTCACACTACAATGACCTCCATGCAGCAGGGTGAGGCAAAAACACCAAAGGTAATGAAATGAAAAGGCACGAGCAAGAGAGGACATGAGGACGTGGTTTCAGGATTTAACTAGAGAGAAAATACGGGACGGAGAGGAGAGAGAGAGGAAAGAGAAAGGGAGAGGAAATCATGGAAGGCAACACGCTCGGGAGAAAAGGCCGGAGACGACTTCAAATGGAAGTCTCTCCACTCACCTCTCTTCACCGTGGCCACGGCTGACCCGGGAAGGAAAGGTGCAGGCTCATTTTCAAAATGTCTGCTCGCGGTTACCTCGCATTAAAACCCACAGCGGTGAACAAAGACATCTTTAAAGTGTGTCTTTTGTTTTTTTTCCAACAAAAACACAGTGGCTGCTCAGCAGCGTCTGTGAACAAAGGGTTCCTGATTGAGCGCTGGTTGGTCCGTGGGCGTCACCGCGAGGCTTTTAGTTCGCACTTAATGGCCCCGCTTCCACTCGGGTTTCTTTTAATATCAGGAGTGAAGGTACAAATATTCCAATGCAGCTGTGATGAGTGCTGTAGTGTTTTTTGTGCTTGCGCTGGCTCACTGCTGAAACGTGTCTGTTCCCGTCTGTGCCCTTGGAATATGTCTCTAATACCACGTGTAACTATATTTTCTGCCTTCACCCTTTTGCAAGTATTTTTTAAGGTCACATATGTTGACGTGTCTTTGCTGAAAAAGTATATAAATAATAACGATACTAACCACTGGTCTGAAGTGCCCTGTTTATTCCCAGTCAGTGTCTTACAATGGAACCCACCAACAACCTGTCTCCTTTGAGCAAAACTTATGACTACTACATCTAGTACAAATATATTAAGATATACAGGTACAAGTATTGTGTAAAACCTCTTTCTTGAAAAGATAAATCAAAGTTTAAAATTGTAAAAGTAATTAGAATGTGTTTGTCTTTAAGCACATGGGAGCAGCACAAGAGGTACATTGTCGTATCCTGACCTCAGGCTATGTTAACACAAGTACATTGTTGCTTTCGAATGCATCATTTATGTCTGGCGTTGTTTTGTAAATGCTCTCTGAATTATTACTATTAAATAATTAAATTTGTTTACGTCTGTGTGTTTACAATACTCCAGAGTTCTGGAAACACTGCTGGATTTGTTTTATTTGGAAAATCTTAATCTGCACCAGAGAAAACTAGACGAGACTTGCCGAAACTTAACTAGACGAGAATAAAATACAATAGAAATTACGCGTAGGTGCATTACATCGAGATATTAAATGCATATAGTCTATAATTACACATTGCACACAATATTCCACAGTTCAAAAACTATTAGATATGAAGCATTGTCAGTATGTGATTGTCATTGGAGTGAAAACCCAGAGACGAACCTAAAGTTACCTTGACAACCAACAATCCCACTTCGTAGCACAGGCCACTGGGGCTGAGGATGGAAATAACGATTGTGTCTGTATTGAATAAGGGGGTGTATTAATATAATTTAACTGTGACGATTGAAAGCAGGGCAGCTGAATCGAGCATGTGTCATCGCACTTGTGGACATCATAATGGCAATAATAACTTTTTTAGAAAATGAGTCAGAGAAACAGGCAATCGTCAATAAAGAAAGCATGAAACTCTTGTGCAGTGTAAAACTTTATGGAAACTATCAAAATCGTTGATCCCCTGTCTGCACTTTGTTTTCTGGAGAAGCTGCAGCATCAGATGACGTAGATGAGAAAACAGTTCAAAGTGGAGGATGCTAGAATGATATAGGGACATTTTTACATGTGATCTGGGGATGTAAACTAGTCTACCCATTTTGGGAGAAAGTACTGGAACATATGAGTAAATGGCTGGGTGTGGCGGTACCTGTATCACCAAGACTGTGTTTGTTAGGGGATCAAACAGAAATTCCAAATATATCTAAATATGATCGGGTAGTTTTAAAAGTCGGGATGGTCACAGGTGCTCGAGCGATTCTCAGAGTATGGAAAAGTACAGTTGCCCCAAATGTTAAAAAATGGATGGAAATTATGTCAGAGGTTGCATCTTATGAACGCATGTTGGCTAGAATGAACAATGAAGAGGAAGATTTTAGGAGGGCCTGGGACCGTATTTTTTTGTAGATAGGGCATATGGAAAAATTTGTAGACATGGTGCTAGATGTACATTCTGGTTGTTTCAAGAAAAAAAAAGAAAATATCGATTTGCAGGAGGCCTTTGTATATATGGTTGTATGATGGGTATACTGTCTGTTGATGCTGTTATAAATGTTGTATTTTGAGTTTGATTGTATGTTTTTATATGCATGAATAAATAAAAAACTTTAATGACAAAAAAAAAGTGGAGGATGCTGTCAGGTCCTGCTTCAAATACGACCTCATGTGAATCCTAGACCGATGTGCACCATTTTTAATTCTTAGGGCGTTTTCTGTTGCCATGCGCCATCTATAATTAAACGCCATTTCTAATGATGGGAATCTTTGTAGTGGTGTTTGAATTAGATTAAGGCGGCGTGTGAATTGGATTTCCAGATCTCCAAATAGCATCGGCGTAGGTGGCGATCGCCGCGGCGGGCGCGTGGAGCCCACTAAACTCCATTAAGTTGTTTCTCTCCTTCATTTCAGAGTTGGTTTGGCGTGTACAACCACAAGTGAGGCAGAGAAGTGAGCAGCCTTTGCCTCAGCTTATGTATTCTCACTGAAACCGCATCCATACATAAGAACAAGATAAAAAAAAAGATCCATCCTGCTCCCTCTTCAGCTGCTGCACGACATGAGAGAATAACACATACGTCTTTATTAGACCTCAGGGGCCAAAGCTGCTTTGTTCTACCCACCACTTTCTTGTCTTTGCTTTTCTTGAGCTCGGAAATACACACAACACACACACACACACACACACACACAAACAGTAGCTGACCGAGCTTTGTTGATGATCTACAATCATTTACACGCACTTCTAAAGGGAAAAAGAACAGCTGATGTGCTTTACATAAGGTGCAGCCTGTCTCATCCATCAGCATGAAGGCACCAGCAGAGCTCGCAGGAGACTCTTTATTCCTGCCGTACAAAAGACAAACTTCTGCGGTTCAACAAAAGCAAAAGAAGGAGTTTTGTGGGGATTTCTTCCCTTATTTTTACATATATTTGCAAATCATGACTCTACTCTTTCTAGAACGCCGTGGGGTAGCTGGTGCAGAGAACACGACCAGACAGACGACGTGACATCACATCGAGGTATTTCAAAGTGATCCGCGAAAAAAAACACATCACGTTTTTTTTAATTTTTTTTATTTCCTCTTTGGGCGTCAGTCCCTCGGCATCAAAGAGCCGAAGAGCCCCCTTTCCCAGAGCCGCCATTTCACACCGGCGCTCGATGATCACACGGGGAGAGATCCATCACGCGCGAGGAACGGATTGCAATTTCCTCGCTGACAGTGCCCTCAGTAGACCAGGATGCAATGCAGCGGGTGCATATCTTTGCAGGTCTGTTGTCAGTGGCTGGTGAATTACGCTGCCTCGGATTCTGAAAGTGATTCGACGCAAATTGATGGCGTGCGATGGAGTGACAGCGTCCAGGGGTGGAGGTTTGCCTCCAGCACCCAGGTCTGATTGTAGCTCTGTTGTTGACGTGTATGTGAAGTTGACTTGTGTATTTATCATCAACTTTCTCCTTTATTTTCCCTACAGCTGTTGAAAAAATTGCGTTTTTTTGCCCACACTAGTTCATTTGCATTATTTCTCTCTTGATCAGCTAGCACAGATCGTCTCAATTACACTAGGATTCTAAAAATTAAGATTAAAACATATTCAAAACCTCACAGATATTTTAGATGTGGATGCTCGCCTGCATATTTTAGTTCGTTAGAGTTTTGGATCAGAAAATATGCCGCCGTTAAACCTTCAGGGTGAAAAAACACATTTTGATCCTGCAACTTTTCTTTTTATTATTTATTTTCTGTGTTTTATCCTGCGTAGTCCTTAAAACGTCTCTTTCCCACAATACACCCATACAAAGGCAACATTCACTCCTGGTCACAAGATCCCAATTTATAAACTGGAATATATTATATACTCTATAGAAAACTGCTCCTGATATTATCAGCAAACTGTACTTAATATTAAAGGTAGAAGGACGCATTAGGCTTGAATGTGGCTGCTGTGAATACAGTGAATTACCTCTTCAACACAGATAATTTTGACTCGTTTGTTTTCAAGTGGGCAATTTAATGGCTAATAAAGCATGACGGTCATTATCGGAAAAAAAGTCTAACCTCAGGGACACGTCAGATAGACGCCCTGAGCAAACCAAACCTGCGACATGTTGAATAAACTAACAAATACAATAAAAACATTTGAAAGAATGACTCCTATGTGAAGTAAAGCCTTCAAATGAATGCAGTGAGGTAAAACGTCCCTCGTCAAGTCGTTCTAATCGTACTCTTTCAGATGATAATGTCAGCATGTGTGAGCCGTGCACTTATTTATCTTTCAGCACGTCATGTACCAGGCGAGAACATTGGTGGCAGAAAGAAAGCAGCAGGGTTTCTGTGTTCCAAAATACAAACAATTAAGGCACAGTTAGAACTATTGCGCTGCGTCTATACATTCCCATTACTGTGCTCGACTCAAGGTCCCACTGGTTAGGTTTCATTCAGACCTTTCAACAATATCTCATTGTCGGGAAATCGAAAGTGGTTGAAAGGACAAGCGTTTATAAAAGACGCAGAAGCAGCTAGACTGTAAAAATGAAGAGGAAAAAAGGAAACTTTAAATTTAGATGTTTTTCTCGCATACCTATCGCAAGGTTGAGACCAGAGAAACATTTTCAAGAACTTTAAAAGTGATTGATCAGGAAGCTAATGATGTGGACGTGAATCCTTCAGCAGAAGAGTTATTTACTTTCTTAGGGAGAGTAAAGAATTACTTACGCTGCCTTCACTACCGAAAAAGGGACATGTCCGTTTGCTGTGTCCGTTTCAATCAGACTAACATGCGTGCTTTACGTTAGCATGGTTGTGACGCAATATGTCCACTAGGGGGAAGCATGGAGTCCGAGACAACAAAGAGAACGACAACGGAGGAGATTATACTTCTATCTTCAACAATTCCACAAAGCCCCCCCCCCAACCCCCCATAAATTCTGCTGATCCTAAGCTTCCAGAAGACGTGCACAGATACAGACGCAATGAACGCAGATTAAGACTTTGTACGTTTTCCATATCTAACAGTACAAACTAAACATCTTTTGAGTTTTTAATGACAACTGAAGGCTACCACAGGTTCTCTTTTAATGTTTGGAAGGGGAGGGGGAGGTGAGGGGTGTTCAGCTGCAACATGCAACTTCACCACTAGATGTCACTCAATTCTACACACTGGACATTCGAGTTGCAGACGTGCACTCATGCAGCGTCCTTGAATAAGTGCGGTGTACGTCAGCGAGGAACAAAGCCACCTGTGTGAGGACAATGGCACTCACCGCGTCACTGGGAACTTGTGGCTAATGGACTCATTGTCGTCTTAATGCAGCGACTGATTGATGTTAGTAGAGACCGTAAGGTTTGTTTGCCTCCGCATCCATTAAGGTACATAAGCTCTTTGGTGATTTGTCTAAGACGGACAGACTACTCAGCTGAGGGGGCGAATGTGCAAATTCAAAAGGGGCTTTTAGAGTGATTTATGTAAATGTAAATGGAGCTGTTTAGGGCTAAAGATCCTGGACAAGCAATGCTGGAAGAAAAATCCGTTTTTTGACGACACCGCGACATGTTCCTCATTTTGTTTGAATCATAGACAACGCAAATTAATCCATTGCATTTAAGAAACATGTCCAAAATACAATACATCATTTCTTGTTAGTGTTTTACATCGACAAAAACTGTGTTTCTTGTAAAGTACAAATTCCATATAAAGGTGTTGATGTCACCTTTGACACTGAATGTGGGAGAACTTATCAACAGGATTAAAAAAAATTGACACGAAGTCTGGTAAGAATGGAAAACCTTCAGGTTTGGAGTCTCTAGATGACCTGATTCTTCCCCCCAAGAATTACTAACAGATTAAAAGACGACAGATGATGCCTGAACAAAGTCGATCAGAGGATAACTAACGGAATAAGAAAAATTATATCTAAGCTGATTTCATAATACAAGCACAATATGTCTCACTTAAGTGAAACACCATGCAAAGCCCTATTTGGACACCACAACATCCAGAGTCAAACAATATAATCTATAAGAAAGTTCAAGAAAAAATACTGCGGCACACTGTGTACACTGTATATTACAAAGAATTGACAAATTGCACAATAAAACAACTTTGATCCCCAGCTCGAAAAACCTGCCTTGGATGTATTGTGTTATTTCTACTTTATTGTACATAGTATTTCTTTATTTTCCCCTTGGGCTGCTACTGTGATTTTCCTCTTTGGAGGATCAATTAAGGAGCATCTTATCCCATCTAAGGGAAAAGCATCTGGGCTTTATTCACAGTTATAGGTGGGGCCGTCCAGTGGTCTATCGCTCGGGACCCCTCCAACTGGTCATAAGATGTGTCTGAGAATGATGAATCGGAAAGACTCTGCTACATAAACATGCATGCATAATTTATAAATGTCGGTTAATATATTTGGCTCTCAGGGACTTGCAGAGTTTTTTTTTAAATGAAACCATTTGAGTAGATTATGGAGAAGGGGGGGGGATGGGGGGTCTCTTTGGTGGAACTGTCAACAGCTCAAAAATCTGAAAGGGGGACAAGGAACCAGTGAAGAGACTTCGCTCCTTTCAGGGCTTGAAAAAGATTCACACCCGAGGGTTTCGTGTCTTACCATAATCTGGGGTTTCTTCCACTGATGGGCACATTTCACACACTTTGAAACGAAAAAAACTCACAAAGTCGAGATTTCAAAACTGGACGGTGATTAAATGGCGAGGGGGATGCATCGGCAATCGTCCCCCCCCCCCCCTCACCGCGGACACTCGGCTGTTTTGTCAGGACGAGATACCAGAATTAGAGGGTATTCTATCTGAAGTGAGGCTTCCTCGGGGGCTGGTGTCTGGTTCAGCGCGGCTGCCTTGAGGCCCGGTTCAAAGGCTGAGCAAAGATAAAAGTCTGGAGAGTGGGGGGTGGGGGGGGGGGCGGGCAAGGCAGCGGAGTCGGGGAGGGGGGAGGAGGGGGGGGGGGATGATGTTGTTTGTCACCGCTTGTTAAAAACAAACTGTTGAAGATCACCAAAGGTCCCGTGCTCTCAAAACTTGGACCCCAGGCCTCGAGCGAAAAACAAGCGAGGGAATGAGGCGCTCCTGATCAAAATGAGAGTTCTCGCAACAACCCCCTCCCCCCCCCCCTCGTTCCCTTTTGCCTCGCGGACAGCGACTGATGTGGCGCGGGGGCTGTGGAAGTATTGTGCAATCCATTACCGGGTGTCCTCGGGGTATTTTGCCACCGTGTTGGGGTCACAGCAGCCCTCAAAACAACATCTTCATAAATTTGCGGCATCATTGGCATGTCCCGGGTGCTTGGAAATGGTTTTTCATCTCCGGGCAGCGCGGGCCCTCTGGTTTTCAAAAGGAAGCGTGCATGTCCAGTCGCCGCAGGGAGGAGCGTTTTGGAATGTCTGAATAATCGCCCGAGTGCAGCGGCAATGTTAGAAGAAAAAGTGTAAATTAAAGATAAGTGCCATTCCAAAAGGTCCATTCAGAATCGATGAAAGACTCATAAAAGGGACATTGTAACCGCGACTATTTATGGCAGGTGAAAGCGGCATGTGGGCGATCGACATGCGGTCAAAGGAGCGGGGGGGGAAAGAGCTGTCGATCTGCATCAGCGCCCGGATTCATTGGACATTCAAGTCGCGCAAATGCAAAAGGGAAATATTTCTTTTTCATTAAGCGTCGGTAATTAAGCTCTCAAACAACAGAGGACTCCTTCCTGCACACATTGGTTTCATTGGCCTGCAGAGGCATACATCGTAGCCCTTTCCAGAATTAGCCCAATTAACCGCCGCCGAGTAACGATCACTGGGCCATTTGAGATTGCTTCTGGCTCCTTCCTCTCCATTTCAGGAACGTTATATCTAACTGCCTGACAATACCGGGCTCGTATTTGTCCGATATATGAGTGCATGAATTATTGATAGGCCGCCGCTATATCTGTTGCCACTTCCCTCGGGTGCTCTCACTCCGTCATGATGTTGGATAATGAAAAGAGTGAAGAGACAGATTTAGCAATTTCTCCCCCCCCAAAACGTCCCGTCTCCAGCCGTCTAAAAGTCTGTTTTAAGAGCGCTGTCGATCTCCTCTGCTGCCTCTTGTTCTAACAAAGCAACAGCGAGCGGCTCTCATGAAAAATGGAAACGGATACTGTTGTGAAGCAGGAGAGGAATATTTTTTTTAACCGTCACAATCTGCAAACTATTGACGTCTGTGTAGGTGCCATCTATCCCGTCCCCATATTGTTACGGCTCAACAATCCCTGAGGTGCGTTGTTATTGTTACCGTCGCACTGTGCTTCAGAGAGACGTTTCTATCAGGATTTCGACACCAGAGGAGTCGGGTGTGAATTTGTGCAGCGGTGGGACAGGCTCTTCCTCGCGGAGCACACGACAAGACGGAAGCTGAAATAGAATCGGGTTCTTCGTGACGCAGGCCTGAGTGAGAGATATTTCACTAACATGCCTGTGGTCGAACCTGAGATGTGGAACAAGCTGGGCTCCCTGGTGAGAGAGTTCTTACATAACCCGACAAGACACATCGGCCATTTTATCACAGGTGATACTTTTAGATAAGTACAAAGTTCACAACAGGTTCAGAGCTGCAATACAAGTCAAGGAGAAAACGTTTGATTATTATGCCTTTATCTGGATAATATGTATTTTAAAGATTTGTAATAATTCTTAAAGAGCATCTCACAGTACGATACATTTGTGTAGTTAAGAAAATCTGAACCGTATTAATTGCCAAGTAAGTTTTTCAACGTATAAGGATTTTGCTGTGGTGTTTGGTGCATAACCGACATATTCAGTAGAAGAAATAACATTAAATATATCAAAATAGACACAATGTATATGAGAAGTCAATAAGAAGATGTGTTGTGTATGTGCAATGTGGATGGTGTGTGTGCATTACTGTGATGGACATTCTTTCAAACAAGGGTGGTTAAAGATGAAAATTTGAATCTGATCTTACATGGATCAAATCCACATTAAGTCTAAATCCTAAACTTAAATTCAGACTTAAAGTTCATAATAAAGACATTGTTTGGCACAATGTTGTTTAGATATACATCACAGGGAGCCTTTCTTCTTTGGTCTCTGCTGATCTGAATTTCCAAACACAGCCTTGCATCCTGCTTGTGCCGATCCTGATTGGATCGACTCAGATAGCCACCTTGGTCCCTGAAATTACATGCTGATTGATTGTGCCATTTTTAGCAACATCGTTTTTAATCAAGCGATACCAGGTGAAAAAAAAGCCCCACGTAACGGTGTCATTTGTTGATTGGTGGCGAGTTTTTTCATATTTTTATGGCATCGCATCATATCTGAAACATCAAAGACAAATAGCAGTTTTGACTTTGAACAAAGGGCAGGGGCATCTTATTAGATCCATCACTTAGCGGCAGAAATCCGCCTCAGAAGCGTCCGTGTCCACACCGACAGCTGTCTCGGAGCTCAACACAGCTGCAGAACCCTTTTACTGACATGCCGCCTGTGGTGAGAAACGAGAACAAGCCTTTTATGACAGGCTTTCTGGTCAGTGGCGCCGCCCGCTGCCGCTCGAGCACGTCACTCCCTTATCTTTTTGTTCCCTTTGAAAATCTGTCACCACATGTGCGGCACAAATGCCTCGTCCGGGGGCGGGAAGAGGTCGAGGGGAAAGTGAAGGAAGTTCGCCAAAGTTTCGGTCGGCTCCGACAGTATTATGCTCGACCGAGACGGGGAGGAGGTCTGTGAATCATTCGAGTTAGCAGAGTACAAGGCACTTAAAGGCTTTCATTGTGGCTGAGGTCAGCGCCATTAGCCCGTAGCCAATGAGGCAAGTAACCCCGGGCCAAACAACTCTCCGAGTGGAGTTTGCGGGCATGTGGCAAGCCGAGGAGGTCAAGCACATAAAAACTTGCATTCAGATCTATCCGAAGTGTGTTATCAGTCCCCCCTCCCCACTTTTACCTTCGCACAGCAGCCATTAATTGGAATTTATGGGATTTCAAATGAAGACATCCACACTTATAAAAATGTGCCTACACGTTTCTCCAAAATCCTACTTTGGAATAATCATGCCCACAATCTCCTGAATCACTCCCTCCACTTATCTGCAAATGCCGGCGAATTTGTAGCGCTTATGTCATTACGCTGCTATAAAGTGGCACATCAGTTCAAAATCTCTCGACATGAAAAGGAAAAAAGAGCTCTCAATCTCATTTGGCCCCGGCCTCTGTAGATCTGCCGCTCGCGATCCTTTTTTTCTTTCATTTCTCCCCGAGGAACCTGGACCTTGATCGATTCAGACAAGCGTATCAAGCCACCGAGTGACACAATCTTTATTACATGCATGGCGACTCGGGAGGCGACAAGGAGGGGGGTGGGGGGTGTCCGTGGAGAGGATATGATGGGTTAATGGTAAGGGACTGTTTGATATGGGATGGCAGTTGTTGTTCGGTGTATCTCCATCACGCTGGGAATCGCCCGGCGACTGTTTCAAGTTGGATCAGCAGCCACAGAGGACAGGAAAAAAAAAAATCGGCACCCGGGGGACGGCAGCTTTTTTTAAATTTCTCCGGGTACAGACACGGAAACCAACTGGCTCCACATCCAGAGTCTGTGGGGTTAACAACTGGATGTGACCAAACATCAAGACACCCCACTGGCCAATTAACACACCTAATAATAAACTTAAAATGAATAGGGATAACGGCTGTGGTTAAAGCTGCAGACTATCAAAGGACTAACAAAAGCTCGCAGCATAGTCAATTTAATGATAAAGGTTATTAGTTGAAATTAGTTTTCTATGTAAGAGCTTCGGGAGCTTTATTATGTGGCAGGCGCCAGAATAAAGGCGAGGTGTAAGACTATTACAGTGATTTTCTTCTGCTAATTGGTCTGGAGGACAAATTACACAGAAAATACAACAGAAACAAGATAAATACTGTAATTACATTTTGAACCCCTTTTGTCTGAATGATTTCTTTCAAAACTTTGCGACCACATTCAAATTCAAAGTCCATCTTTGACTTTGGGAAAAGTACTGCAGCTACAACAATGAGGTTTGACTGTCTGCGTGGACGGTAAAAACGTTATGGAAACACGCAGCACACGCCAACGTAAGTTTAAAAAATAAATTTGTTCATTTTGAAACTAAATCTAATATGGTGGACTGCCACAATCAAGTCAATTCATACATTTAATGGCTGTTCTTTAGCCTTCAAGTCAATCAAGTTGGTTAACTTGGCCACACTGGCTTAAAGATTAATATTAAATGTTCCTCTTTGGCCAAAAGGTCCATTTAGTAGCGGTTCTGTAACTTTTGACGAAAGCTGCAGACACGTCCAGAGATTTTTCTCTACCTTAAATCCAAGGAAATTCAATTTACCCCAAATATCTCCCTTGCTGAAAGCACATCTCCCAGGGTTGAGGTTATTGTAGTGATAATTTCACCCTTGACAAGTACTTGTATCTTTTAATAACC
This sequence comes from Pleuronectes platessa, assembly GCF_947347685.1. Classification (NCBI taxonomy): domain Eukaryota; kingdom Metazoa; phylum Chordata; class Actinopteri; order Pleuronectiformes; family Pleuronectidae; genus Pleuronectes; species Pleuronectes platessa. The sequence continues at coordinate 8,080,104 of NC_070649.1, forward strand.
CACGTTACCGATCCTCCTCAATCCTGTTGGTTTCTTTTGTAAAATACCTAATCACAGAGGATGAATTACCAGGTTAGAAAATGAATTTGGGGATTATTTACAATCCAGGATGTGTTATTGTTGAAAGTCCCTACACCTGCAGCTGCTTTGGAAGAACACACTCAGCTACGCTCAAACACAAACTCACAATTTCCCCCAGAAAATGTCACTATATCAAAATTGAACCAACAAATTGACAACAGTGATGTTGACGCTTAACTTTCTTTCTAAAACTTGCGTCTCACTGTCGATTCAGGACACTTCTAATACAATCACATATAGTCTCCGATTTGAATGTGTGCTGATGTTCCAATATTACAATGATTTGAGAGCAATTACCGGCATATGGAAGCATTTCTGCGGAGGCACAGAAAAAGCATCTTTTCTTCTCAACAATAAAGTGTCTAAATTATATAGAGAGAAGAAGCATTCGTAGCTGGTGCTGTGTTGTGGCTGCACTTATAAAAAGACACTGAGAGCGGTTAGGAAAGTCGATTGTTATCTCAAAGTTCCATCGAGGAGACAACAAGCAGTGTCCTCCCCTATACAATAAAGATGTAGCACATGTGACTGTACATTGATCTCAGCTTGGGGAAGCTACCGTGAGCCCTATGAGGAATCCAGTGAATCTATGTGAAAGCCAGTTCAAGCACAAAAGAAAGGTCGTTGGCCATTTATTGCATTTTGGAAATGATCCAAAAAGAAAATCTTAGGGAAACAGCATCTCTGAAAACCAGCCTTAACCTTCCTCCCACAGCGCCACATGTCACCTCTAGCCAGAACACGCAGAGTTCCCTTTGCTGCAGATACAAAAGCCACGGCCTCCTCAGTGAGGGGCGACCCACAGGCCGCCTCATCCGCTTGTGCCAAATTGCACAGTTGCATATATCTTCTCACCGAGCAGAGCCTGTGGCAGCCGATGATCACGGAATCAAACCAAAGGTCACACAGGAATCTGGGTCACGGCAGCCGCAGTCAAAGCTGATGAATGGGTCAAGAGCGTTACCCCCTCACTCACTACACTGGACTGGAGTTATCATACTGTCTGCTCCATTTATGTATCTGTCTTTCCACCACTCAGAGTGAAATACTTAATATTGTGTCAATGCATAACTTTATTACAGAAATGTCCACTCTATTTGAGTAATTTATAGTTCTTTTTGAATTCCTTGACAATATTTGTTTTCTTCTTAGTCTAAGCTTTTACGGTCAGTTACAAATAGTGTTTTATGCGAAAAAATGTCACTGCTTCATTGAGAAAGAAGCTGCAAGAATATAAGTAAAATATATTCACCTTTTACACGCGAATATTTATTGTTCTTAAAACTCTTTCAAAATCCATCAGCAACTGATGGAAGCATCTGACTCTCACTAACTCTGTGTATTATTTGGTGATTTAGTGCACATTTGATTTTTATAGCAGCCAAATGCAGCAAAAGATCTTAGTCGCTGTGAAAAACAGAAACAACCATTAGTTTAGCGGGGGAAAAAACACAACACCATATGAGATAAATCGTGAGCTACATAATCAACCGATGACGTAGATAAATCCTGTGATAGTGGACCGTTATCCTGCAGTTAACAAGGCCCAGGGACCGACTCAGATGATGCATCACAGCTCTCTGCAGAGATGAAAGCAGCACACCTGCTCCCTTGCTGCAGAGAAGATGCACTGTGGCAGTGTTTCCTCTCAAAGAAGCAGCGGGAGGAAAAAAAATCCCTCCTTTGGTCAGTCCATGCATACAGTGTGCACGAGTCTTTCTGCTATCTGCCTCCAGGCTTGCTTGTGATTTGCCGTCTTTTGGAGGAGAACTGTGAGAGGAGAGGTAAAGCAGAACTGTTTGTGTGGCCTGTGGTGAGATTTCGCCAAGAATTAAATGGAAACACTTTTCTAAAGGAGGAAGACTGTCGCTGAGAGGAAGACGGGGGCAAAAGGGGAGAGACGCAGAATACCACATGTTATCAGCGGCAATACTTTAACTTGAAATATTAATAATGACCTGCCTCACAAAACTTTGAATTACCACGACTAAGCTACTCTGTGAAGTTTCAGTCTACATATATTTCTTCTTCCAGGGAAATTTCCCATAAAGCAGACTTAGAGGTTCAGTGTGTAGCGTTTAGGGACATCTAGTGGTGAAGGTGAATATTGCAGCTGAACCTCACCCTCCCCTTCCAAACACGAATGGTTTTAGTTTGTCCAGTCTGGCCTACTGTAAAAAACATGGCGGCCTTAGTAGAGAGAACCCGCTCCTTGTGTAAATATAAAGTATTTAAATATAAAAGGTTCCTTCTAGGGTAAAGAAAACAAACATTTTTACAATTTAGATGACTCCACACTAGTTGAAACTTCACTAGGATTATTTTGTATTCAATTTCTGCCAATAGATCCCTTTCACCTAAATCTTACACTTGAACCTTTATTTTATCAAGTTCATGGTCAAAGAAGGTTTTGTGACCACCCAGGTCATCCTTGAGGCCAACAACAGTTGTGTCATATGTAAAAAGATTCCCTTTTGGCATCACTGATATATTGCGTTCAACACAACGTGAGGCCACGTGACCTTGAACTTATGAACAACAGAATCTAATCCGTTTATCTTCGGGGTCCGAGTGAAAGTTGGAGCCAAATTTAAAGACCTCAAGCTGATCTTACGATATCTTGTTTGAGAGCAACGGATGTAATTTGTGAGGCCACCGTGACCTTGACCTTTGGCCACCAAAATCAAATCAGTGAATCCTGGAGTCCAAGTGAATGTTTGTGCCAAGTTTTAAGAAATTCCCTCAAGGTATAAAGTAGTTGAGATATTGCGTTCACAAGGGACTTATGGACTGACAACCTGAATACAAAATCTTTCGACCACTGGTTCACGCCGGCCTTGAGGCATAAAAACAAATACAAGCAAAAAAAATACGGAAAATGCTTCAAATAAAGGTTCTTCGAGTATTTTTTAAGGAAAGACAGGTGATGAAAAATGAGAGGTAACGTGGGTTATCTGTATTGAAAATCTGGAGTAGGGTTTTAAAAGACAGCGTGCAAAAGCAGCGACTTGAACATGTGCTGGATGATGTTGTTTATGCATTTCTCACCAGCACGGAGGAGGTGACAGAACCAGTGCTTCTGGAGGCAGACCCAGGCTAGTTGGATTTTATTAAAGCCGCGTGCCACTTCTTCCTGTTCCCAGTATCCTCCAGTGTGGCAGCAGATGGGGCTCCCATGCCTGGTGACACAGACGCATGACGCTGCTGAAACAACCTGTGGATAACCCTGGTCACCGCGGAGAGGCTTCCTGGTGCTCAGCTCTGCCGTTAATGAGGCGTTAATGTGCCTGGATGATGGTTAACGATAGGAGGGTGCAGCTTCTACCTCCACAGCAAAGACATTCTATGTACCCTGCATTATTAATCCCAGTTTGGACAACATTCGCTCATTTAACCGCCCGGGCGATGGCGGGACGTGTGCACGGTTTGAGACGCCATCCTTCAACCCGTGAACCCAAGGTCAAGCCCGACACGGAGGCAGGGATCCAAGTCTGCTCTGCTGTCCTTTAGAAAGAAGCCCCATTAGCTCCCCGGGTGTTTTCTGTATATTCTGTAGCTGACCATGTGCTCTGACCTTCCCGAAGAGAGGGGGCGAGCTGAAACACAATTTCCCAGCAGGGATCACCAAAGCATGTAATTCATTCATTATCCAATTAGGAGCGGGCGTCTGTGCGCACGACTGATATGCGGGTTAAATATACACGGATCACCTTTTTGTGTTGCATAGCTGGACTGTAAGCAAGGAGGGAAATTGAATTATGGCACGGAGCTTTCCTTTTTCTTTTGCCCAAACTTTGTAAACCAAAGTATATTTTCCTGTGTTTAATAATAGAAGGTTAGATATGGTTGTCACTCTGACATCTGTTTGACTGAGTTTTTAATATCAAAATGTGCATATCTTTTTTGGGTTAAATTTATGTCTCGCATAAGTACACATTTCAAATAATAGCCAAAAATGAGTTTAACTTTATATCACACCATTTATGCATAATCCCAAATCCTTTCTGCTCACCCAATAATATCTGGTCATTTTGGTTATATTCATATTCTCTGAGCTTTTGTGTATTTGTCTATAATCTAGTGATGGCATCCTGGTAAACTCTACACACCCGAATATGCAAATAATATATATATATATACCACAAGGTTGTAAGGTCAGGACGAACAGATGCTGCACAGTGTGAACTGGAACAAGCTGCAGCATCATAATCTGCCGTCCAGCCTCATCCCCCGAAACTTAAATCACTTTCCAAAAACTTTCTTCCACCTCCACACTTTCAAGCCAGCTGCTGTGCTCTATTCAAACCAACCTGCGTGACACAGCCTCCAGTAGGACAGTGTTACACTGTACTGCTGAGGATGATCGGGCCGTAATTGAATGCTAAACAACTGCAATCTGAGCTGTTGGCCGTGAGGCAAAGCAGATGGGGATTAAATGCCTTGCTTAAGGGCACCTCGGTGGTGATAACTTCATCTCTGACCTTGGAGACAGGAGATGGTAAAATCGCTGATCTATGTCGTGGATGTGCACGGGAGGAAATCAACGTGGATTAGAAATAGCTTTAAAATCTTTAAAAGGAATTAATGTGATATAAAAGAAGGAAGTGTATTAATACCGCACTTTGAGATTAAGGCGCTGCAATTATGCTGATGTTATATTGAGCCTATGGTTCCCACTGAGTTAACCAAAGACCACATATCTCAGTGGTAATTAGACTGTCAGAGCAGTTTCTGTTTGTGTTGGAGACATAATGTTTATCCATCTACCTGCTCTTCCTCTCCGAGTCTCCATTGCCTCTCTTCTTCCTCTCTCATCGTCCTCCTGGATCTCATCCCTTCCCCGACGCTGAGCTGTCGTTCATCCGTGCACTCTTTTCATTTCCGTCTGTGTCAGAGAGGAAAGTAAACACAAGGTCAACTGATATTTAAATGCAAATGCTGCCGGCCTCCCCTTGGATAATCTTGTGCTTCAAATGAAAATATATAGGGGTACCTGACTTTAATGCAAAGTTCAACCCTGTACACAAGCTAAACTGGAAGAGAAGTATTTAAACTTGGTTTTAAAGTTTTACAGTCTGACATTGGGTGAATGGAATTAATGTTTACTGGTTAAATACCTGGTTTGGTTGGCAGGATTGTGCAAAAGCTACCAAAAGGATTTTTGCAAAATTTTGTGTAAGGACAAGCTATACTCCAATATGAAATCAGACAAAGGGGCGGATCCAAGTTTTTTTGTATCGCTTCTTTAAATTTTTACGAATTTTTCCAGGGAATAATTCATAAATTTTGACAGGAAAAAAGAATCGGACACAACAAGGGGACTGACTGGTGAGTATCCAAATTGAATCCAGATCTATCAGACGTTAATGTGGTGTCATAAAGAGGCTCAATCTAGATTTACTACTCGACCTCATGATGGACCCCCATTGTTTGACGAATGACGATGATAATTACAATAAACTTTATTCATATAACACCTTTTAAAACAGTTATAAGTTTCTTTACAAGTAAAAACAAACAAAAACAATTGTAGGCAAACGCTTAGAATCAATTTGAAAGCAATTTGACGATAACACAGCGTGAGAGCCCAGATACAGAAATAACAACATATTACACTAAAGAGTAAAAACAGGATAAAATAAAACATTGTGGAATGATTCGAATAGATGGTAAGATCAGATCTTGACCGCGTACATATGGCTTCAGCTACCTGTCCACTAAGTCGACCCTATCCCTAACCCTATCCCCGAGATCTAGAGACACATGTCGTCCACATATAGAAACAAACTGATCTAGGTCCCCCTCCATTCACACTCCAGGGTGCGTGGTTGTAACGACTTTGCCTCAAATGACACGTCGCCGGCGTTGATTTAATTAACTTCCATCTTTATCGCCCGTAATTGTTTGTGACAAGACGCTCGCCGGAACACGGACTGGGAGGGTGCGACGGCGTGGAGGATACTGCGATGGGTAATTAATGTGTTTCTTAATTGGACTGGAAGCTGTTGGGTCATGTGAGGATCAGTGGTGCTCCACGCGACAAAGTCATCCTTGATTGGACTGAAGGGGACGTCCCTGTGCGTCCTGTCGTCTTTCGGGAGGACGGGTCGAGCTTCAGATTTATTTTTTAAACCCGAGACGTGGCCCGGCAGCAACAGCCGACCCACCTGTGATGTGTCGCGGCGGCTGAAGCCGTCCACCGGGCCGCCGCCTGTTTGTGAGTGTTTTTGCCTCGTGTTTGATTAAAGCCCCTTTTAGCACCAAGAAGGCTTTGGAAAAACTTTAACATTGACTTCAATCTCCTTAATGAATGTGACTATTCAAATGAAAAGGCGTTTGAATCAATTCAAAACACCCCTCGAAAGAACTCAATCCATTTTATTATGAAAAGCGAGTGAAGGCCTTCATCAAATATGTAGTCTGTCTGAGTGCTCACTCGAATGATTGGCCCGGTGTTTAGTCAGGAGGAAGCGATTCTAATTTAAAGCGTCTGGCGTGTTCTCGGAGCAAACACACACACAGACACACACTCGACTGAGCATGTTTGGTCAACATGCGAGAACCCATGTGACCATAAGCTGCGAAGACACAACAGCAAACTTCAGACGCCTCTGTCGCACAAATAGACCACACCAGATGTGTGCGCTTTTGCAGGATGGTGAGGATATCTGAGTATTTAAAAGTCCTCAATTTAGGATAAACGAAACAATGCAGATGACAAATTTATAATAATTGTACGATAACTTGAGAAACGTCTCTTCTTAAGAACAATGTAATGTTGAGTGGGGGTGCTGGATGCAAATCTAACCCCCCCTTCACCTCCTGAAAATGGAGAGAATGTCAGAATGTTTTTTTTTTGCATGATCCTGTTCAAACAGTGAGAACATTCATTATTTTCGCAGCCGAATCTCGAGGCCTTCGTCTCCACACTTTCACTGCTTTTACTATTTATCCTAGTTTATTGACTGAAGTAACCTTTTACCTAAGGTAGAACAGAATTCCTAGATATTGATAATTGGCTGCCAAACGACAGACACCAGCCGCTATCTAATGAGGGGCTCCTTGGGCTTTGCAAGTGACACAAAATGAACAGTGGGATGAAGTGAAGGTGAAGGGTGAAGGCAGGCCCCGTCTCAGGAGCGGTTTGACGATCTCCAGACGATGAGTGACACTCGGGGGGGGATTGTTGGAACCCGACGCCGCTATCACTGATCCTATAGATGCTCCCTCACCGCGATACACCTAGCTGTTCAAGGAGAGCTGCTAATCCCTGCAAGGCAAAGCATTGTGATCGTGGCTCCTATGAGGAGATTCCAGTCTTATTAATAGGACATAGGGTCTTTCTCCTTATAGGTAATGAGGCAACAGACAGGACTTAGGGATAACAAGGGTGACCAGCGGTAGAACGCTGAGGTAACGAGGCCCCCTGACGGACAGCAGGGGTGAGGATCAGCCGGGGGAACTGGGAGCTCCCCCTCTCATTACCACTCCTCTCACCCGGGTCCAGAGCTGACCGCGTTGGCTCGATGTGCAAGCTGTGACATCCCCTCAACGACGAGCCTCGGACGTCTGGAGTTTGTTTTGCCAGTTAGAGGACGGGGTTGGGATTAGGTCGAGCCAACAGCAGGATTCTTAATCGGATCCAATGCTATGGACGTATGAGATGTGGTTTCAGGCACCATTTTGCCAATCACTTTTAGTCTCTTACAGGACTTTATCATTTGACTTTATTACGATCACTGCGGACACATTGTTACTGTGTGGGCGAAGACCAAGAGAAAGAAATATGTGGCACTAAATATCGCCCTCCTCCATTCATATTACTGCAAAATGAGTTTTCTAACTTTTAGTGCAAAGGTAAACACTGAAGTACCCAAGGTGAAAATAAATAAATACACAGCTTCTCTGACATAAGGGAAATAATTTAAGCCTTGAAAGTTGATAAGGTGCCCCAACCCTGAAATGTAGCATGCTGATTGGGTCCCATAATTAACCTATGGAACGAAACTTTAGATTCATAACTAATGGAGATACAGGCTGACCAAGTATTTATTAATACAAACAGTATGATATTCTCAATTCAAATAAAACCACAACAGAATTATATCGGTTAAAGTTGAATTGCAAAAAAAGTTATGTTTCGAAATTGGTTAAATTTGAACCCAAGTTACTTAATAACGTCATAAAGACCTCTGGATGGTTTGATCTTTGGTTTTTCAGTCACTGGTGCAGATATCATTACTATCAGTTCATTTTCACACACGTGCATTGTTAAAATTTAAGTTTGAATGATGGGGTTGTAATGAACCTTAGCTCCCTTCTGCTCCCTGAGAGTCTTTGATGCAGCGATAGTGTCTTTCCTGGACATCGTGGACATGCGTCCTGTCCCGGGTCAGAGCCTCTGATGCATTAGGAAGACAACACCACCCTGAGGGGAGTGGTGCGCTACTGGGAGACGAGGCTGACGGTCAGAGGTTCATGCTCCAAGATAATGCCTCAAAACATCAGAAGAAAAGACAAATTGAGATGGTTCGGGATGAGAAGGTGAAAGCAGAGGTCGGGTTGAATCCTGTGTTCTGGCGGGGCCTCTTTTCCCAGAGGGTGAAAACAAAGCAAACTCTATTGTGGAAACCTCTGCTGCACTCCTGGGATGAACTCTCGGAGCTATATCTCAGGCATGAGTGTGCTCGGCTGCTCAATGAGTCACTTTTTTGGGATTCAAGAAAATTCCACGATTCATTGCTTTTTAAATTCTTTCAGAAACAGTCAGACAGTGAATTATTAAACTGAAACTGAAACCGGATTGGTAATGTAACCTTAATTATCAAAGCGTTTTAAGGCTGCACAAGCCACAATAACACTATAGTGTGTGTGTGTGTGTGTGTCTTTGTGTAGGTTGCATGCATGTGCTGGTGTAACTCTCCAGTCTTCTGGTCCAGTGGCACTCAAATGAACCAATCTGTCTTTGCACAAACATCCAGGGGTTAATGGGATGTTCACTTTGGGGACGCCAAGCTGAGAAAAAGCCCCCTGGGAAAAAAAAGTCATAAGCACTTCCACCTTCCCGTGATTCCTAGCACAGGGGCGCCTGATTCATGAGGACAGCGGACATTAAACTGTAATGGCCTCGCCTCGGTTTCTTACATTTATTCTGCTAAACTCCATAATTCTTGCACTAGTTAGACGCGAGGCAAATCAGGACGTGTGTTTTAGCACCAGGAGCAGCAAGAGAATAATGTGAAATAGATGAGCACTTAAATTGAGCTTATTCTCAGACAAAGCTGGGGACGTGTCGCGGAGGCGTTTTAATTTGTGCTTTAAATTACCGAGCCGGGTTTAATCTTACCATCGGTTATGTTTCAGAGTATTCTTGAGTTATGAATTTCCTTCTTTGTAACATGGACGAGTTGTTCCGAGCGTTGATTTCCTAAATAACTAAAAAATTCGAGAGGTGAATCTTCACGAGCCTGTCAAAGGTTAGATTTCCGTTGCATATTGATGTATCTCAATTTATCACATCTTCAAATATCTATATTACTGCACAATCAGTACACACAATATCTGAACACTTTAGAAAGTGCTTTTAATAAGTATTCAGTTACAGATTTTTAGAATACCGACCATTAAAATCCAGGGGCAGCAATAGTTGCTTTGTCAAGTTCAACCCCTGCACAGATTTAATTATATATTAAATGATTAATATGATACTTGATCTCCACATTAGGCTCCGACGTGTAAACCCTATAAATATAGTGCATGTAGTGCACAGATAAAGAAAGAACAAAGCAGAGCACGCTTGCAATAAAAGCTGAAGACAGTCGTTGCCCTTTGCACCTTTCACTGGAAGCTATAATTGTAACTGTGAAAACAGTTCTCAGCAACAAATGAAACAGAAAATCACCAGATAAAATCCATTTACACCTTGATATATATACGTGACTGCAGTAACTACATTCAGAGAAACGATGGCACTCCCAGCTTGAACATCCTCCTCTCATGTCCACAGGTCCACAGGAAGAACAACAAAAAGAAGAATGGAGAGAGATGGTGGACATCCATTCATTATTGGCTAATGGCTGCTATTGACACATGTAGAATAAGGGTAAATAACACATGATAGTTGTATTAGCCTCAGAGAGCTGGTAAAGAGGCTGGACGGTTTGTTGAGCACTAAACTGAGCTCGACTGAATCACGTTCACACTGCAAACCCTCCATTCAGATTTATTGCTGAATCAATATATTTGTCACTTTTCCTATAATGATTCATGTCTTATTTGTTTTTATTGTAGTTAAGTGAATTTTTTCACTTTATTATTTATTGTAGTATCATTTATGTACATATATTTGAAATATCCTGTTATGTGATATTTGTCCAACTCAAATGTTTCGTTGTGACATGTTGTTGTGCCGTATCTTAGCCTTTTTACCTTGGAGCACATTGGCTCTAAGCTTATCATATGAAATGTGCCACATAAATAAACTCCACTCCACTGCATACATCTACAGACCAGACATACATTGCATCAACACTGCTGTGTTCAGGTGTAAATACCAGAGAGAGCCACAATCATCCCAAAACACTGTTGGTACAGTTAAGAATTATGGAAACATATTCTCGTTTTAAAGTATCCTCTTCAGACATCTTGACAAACTAAGAGACAGAATGACACCGTGCCGTCCCTGGCAAGTGGAATGAAAGAGCCCGTTTGAAAATGTCGTTTCTGATCAAGTCATTATTCGTTCACTTTCACCAATGCTTTGTGAGGTACATAAAAACCTGTTCGGCTGATTATCTAATCTGACCACACGGCCTGCTGTTGTTGTTTTTTGTCCCGATCCACCCATGAAAGAAATGGCGTCGCCACCATGCCAGGCATTAATTGTGTTCCAGCCACTATCTGATTTGAGTTTAGAAGCCACGGCGACACAACGCCATAGGTAGAGGAGGTAATTACTTCTTTTTTTTTAGCTGGCAGTCTTTATCTGGGTGAGAAATCTCTGTGACATTTGTCCCTTTAATATACAACTACTGTACATGCAGCCCCCCCAAAAAAGGACTGACTGATTGCTGCAGAGGCCAAATGAGAGAGTGAAGGCTGGATATAATTTGGCTTGAGCATTTTTTGTTTCTGTACGACCAGCCAGGGAGAAAGGAATCGATACAGCTCATTGTCCTGTGTTAACTCTTAATCACGCTCTTTTGAACCCTCACAAACAAAGCAGAAGTACAGCAGCAGCGGCAGAGGTAATGATATTTTCCATACGACTTGGGTGACGGGTTGATTAACCACCACAGGTCCACTAACACAGGTTTCTTTCACGTGTACATTTTGCAGGTGTTGTTCTGGTGGAGAGGAGCACGGACTGGAAGAAAGAAAAATGAAACAAAGAAGCACACCCCGTCTCTGTATCGACCGAGACGGGGGGGGGAGCAGAGAGAGGCAGACAGAAAGTGTGAAAGAGACAAAGAGAGATTGATGGTCTTATCCCCGGAAGGAGAGCGGATTCTTGCAAGAATAGTGCAAGTAAATCAAAACACAGACAAACCCCTCCGAGTGTCCTTGCTTTCTTTGGCATTAGACACTAAATTGTTGCCGCAATGAAGCAAGTGTAGAAAATGCTGCTGCTTGAAGTCGCGGGGCCCGAAAGAGGCCCGACCAAAACAAACCGATTCCTGTGTTTAATAAAGATTTAAAACTCAAAACTTAATGTCTTGTCTCTGACGTTCGGTTTTACAGATTCACTCGTGTGTGTCCAAAGGGTTTCTTGCTCACTTTCAGTTTACACGGAGGAGGGAGGGTCGATGACCTCTACTGTCGGCCATCTTTATAAACAGCTTGTGGATGAAAGGTGCAGGAACAAGGCAGTGAGTTGCTCTGACGTAATGCGTGGAGCTTTGGGTAAAGGCCTCAGCTTACACCTTGGAGACCGGGGGTTATTCATGTAACCACTGACATTAGCTGTTGTTGTTTTGGTGTGACTTTAACTCACTGGAGAGCGCTCAAATAATAGCAGGGACTGAGGGGTAGGAGGCTGTGTAGTTATTACATTCACTCTGCGTTCAGTAATGAGCTGGAACTGTGAAAAACCTTGTATTCGGCGATGTTTGTGTAATTACTCTCACTGCCAGAGGGGGGAGAAAAAAACACTGCAAGTTTGAGATATGGTTAGGTGTGAAAAAGCTTATTGTCACGGTCAATAAAATCAACCCTCAATTCGTGGACCGGCTGATTGTTACACTCCAGGGCCGAGTAATGACATTTAAAGAGTTATGTTAAAATTGCATTGGCCCGAGGCTCGACAGGAAGGATGCCCGATTTCATATTGTTTTGGAAGTTCTGTATCAGTAAGCATTTTCTTCTTATCTTTATTCAAGAGCGTTTGTCTTCCAGTTTGAGAGCAGGACTAATACAAAAACAAAAAGAAATCCTATATTTCCCCTTTGTGTGGATCAATAAAGTTTCTATATCATCTTAGATTTCAGGTTCAGATCGCCCCCCGCTTGCGCTCGGGTTTGCTCCGCTTGCACTCAGTTGTTTTGTGGCTTGGACGGATTTCCTGCGCTCCAGCTCTTCCCAACCAACAGAAGTGTGCCAGTTGTAGTGTAGACAAATGAAACTGTTCCGCCCTCATGGAAATCAACAAGTCCTGCTGTCAAAATCATGTACATTAAAGCTCTGTGTATGTCCTTCCTGGTCTTTGGACAGAGAAAAGCCTGCTTGTATGTATGGCACAGAATCAAGTGTGTGACCCGTCAAAGCTTCAATAAAAATAAATGAATTAAGTGACTTTGACAGCAGGTTGTCCCAGTTTGAAACCCTTAACCGCTGCTTCTACCACTGGACTTTCTGCTGCAGTTAATGTTTCAGTACACTGCCCACTCTGTGCTCCAATTTTCCAATAACACTGTGTATGATAAATATTCCTGCTGTTGCCTGTATGTCTTTAGTTTACAAGCGGCCGCGTGGGCGAGACGCAACATCCTGTGAATAATGCAGTGCAATCAATTTCACAAATTCACAGGCAGAGTTCCTCCTCCTACATCATTATATCCCGAGACATGACAAGCACCAGCGGGGATGTAGTTCAGTGGAGTGGGTGCGCTTGATGAATGAGTCCCGTGCAGCTCAAGTCTCAGTTAAGTTAGAAACTGAATGGGGTGAATAAAATCAACAATGGGAACACTGGGATGTGACCATGGGCGAAAAATCGAACGCACCATGGTCGCGGGCTGAAGGCGTTTCAATTTTTCCAAAGGAATCTAATGTTGTAGGATGAACTCACAACCCTGAAAAGTATGAAAAGGTTTCGATGGGGACACTAGGATCTCTTCAGGGTAGAAAATAAATGGTTGGAAATGGTTTTGTAGTATATCTAACCATCTATCTACTAATTCCAAGAATCTCTGTATATGGTTCGCATATCTCCAGAACAAATCATTAGCTGGCTGAATGCTTGGTATGTGTGTGTTAAGAGGAAAGTGCAGTGTCAAATTTTGTGTATTTTCCTTTTCACAGCGAAACAGACAGTGACAATGATCTCTCACCACAGTGTCAATGTCTATCTGTCGAATGGGTCACAGAAGAAGCAGTTTATTGTGAAATATATGCAGGACCGGATGATGCAAGGCTTCCTACTTTAGAGTCCTGGCTTTAGTTGAGCTCATAGGCCTACTTTTATTCGAGGACATATAGTCGTCATACCAGAATGTCACGCTCTCACGCAACCAGTTACAGTTAGGGAAAGAAAGCTGCATCCGGAAATAGACAAAAACATCTGAAACGCACCTAATCTATGAAACGTCTTTGGGCATTTAAACGAAGCACTTTTTCGCGTGGCCAGGATTTACATTCTGCACGGCAGCCTTCTGCTTCTCGGCCTCAAATTAAAAAACAAACGGCATAACAAGTCGACTGTCGGATCCAAGACGGCATCTGCTCCGGTTTCTGTCACCCAGACGAGGCTGAAGTCAACGTTGCTTGAAATTAATTACATCAATAAAATCAGTTTTCATCCCAGACGTCGCTTATCGCAAATTTATCTTTTCTATGTGATATGTGATTTGGGTTGGGTTGATTTCTATTTATCCATCAAACTAGATATGTGTCACACAAATGTGCCCGTCAGAGACGCAAGTGAGCCTGACGCACATTTTAAAACAAACACCCCGCACGCTGAGAGCCGGTCGGTGACAGCGGGGGACGACACAGATCAGTGTGTCTCATCACAAATCTGAAGACGCCACGAGGCACATTACCTATGAATGAGCTTAAACTGCTTTTTCATGAGGACGAGGAGGAGGAGGAGATACTTGCACAAAGGCAGGCGCTGCCTCCACTATCATTAATATCAGAGATGTGCCCTTCAGTGACACATTGTTATGAACTAGCAGGGAGGAGTGTGAGTCCTAAAAAGCATCGAGTCAGGCTGGAGGAACAAATCCTGCTCCACATGGCTCATGTTTTTTGGGCACATCCTTCATCCGCAGCAGTAAATGCAAAGCCAGCGTTCGTCCCTCTTTCTTCCCTCGTCCCCTTTTGTCTGTTTACACGCGACCATTTTGCCGGAGTTTGGTTTGAGGCTAGTCGACGATTTACATTTAAATGAGACTCCCCGCTCGTATCATGCACCGGCATAATGCATTCCTTCCTAATCCTTCAAAATTGTGTTTCATGAAGTCATCTGCCGCTATCACTTTTTTTGGGGGGGGAAATCCTCCATTAAACGGGACATCAAAGTATTCGGTGTACCGCGTGTTCTAATAGGATTGGATTTAACCAATTCATGGAGTAACTGTTTTTGCCCCCCCCCGTCTCTTTCCATGAAACCAGGTCGGGGAAATAAAAGTGATAGATGTGTGAGCACAAGGTTTATAAAGTTAACTTTTTTTTTCTCAAAATTGTGAACGATTCTTTCTCAATAAATTGTGACCCTGTAGGAAAAGTGAGTCACGTTCGTCACCCCGTCTCCGACACTCGCACATATTGCAGCCAAGGAGCGTCTCCCCTTGCTTGTATTAAAGTGCGGCCATATCTGCCATCATTCATTCCTGCCTGACCTATTATTTGTATCGTCCCGCCTCTGAGTGTTTTATGTGGCGCTGCTAAAGGGTGACCTCTGCTAGAGAGAGGCAGGAGACCGGAGATTTACTCCAAGGTGTGGTGGTCGGTCATGTCCAGGCAGTGAAAGGGAACCGACCTGGACAAGATAGGAAGGGTATATCATTGATAGATCATTTAGTTTACGACTGCAAGGGCCGGGCGGTTGGTCGGCACACAGGCGGGTGAGAAATACTGGAGGGGTCAAATGGCTCCCACAATTCTAAGTGAATCAAATACGTAATTGTAGATTTGAATATTCATTTCCACCTTTAGTAGGTTTTAAGAATATTTGCCTGATTTGGCCACCAGAGGATAAACCCTATAGGCTTTGTTGACCCAATGACCTTGTCCGGGTTGGATTCTCATGACATTTGGTACAAACATCACTCATTACTTGACTTTTTCTCTATGGCCACCAGGAGGACAACATTTTCACTAATCCAGGGAGAGGCGGTGAACTAGTGGCAGAAACTTGGACTATGGGCAGAAAAGGTCTCTGGTTCGTCTCTGGTTCGACTCCACGGAGAAACAACAAAAAGACGAACCTGGATTGATCGGTCCAAGAGGATTCTCCCTACCCTGTCTAGTGCCCCTGAGCAAGGCACCTTACTCCCCCAACATCTGCTCCCCGGGCGCTGTACATGGTCACTCACTGCTCTGTGTGTCCTGCACCAGATGGGTTAAAAGCAGAGGTTCAATTTCCCTACCTGCATGAGTGTGCCTGTGCATGTCTGTGCATGTGTTTGTCTTAATCTCAATCTTAATCTTTCTTCTTCTATATATTTTATGCAGAACTTCCTTGCAAATTACCTTCATCAAAGAGGTTTTGATTTTCACCCCTGTCCATTTAGTTCTTGGTTGGTTTGTTTGCGACCATGTGCAAAAACTACTAGACGGATTTCCCCCCCCCCCAATAATGTTGGAAAGATGCAAAATGGGTCTGAAAGGAACGCATCACATTTAGGTGGAGATCCAGATCAGGAGGCAGATCAACTCTTTGTTTATTTATGATCCCACAGCAGCAAATACAATGTTCCCATCAGCCTGGGTAATTTGTGTGAAGTGATACTAAAGAAAAAAAATTGCAGGCCAACATGCTATAAATGAAATGACACCTTCCGATCATTAGCATATTGACATTGTTACCATAAGCATTAAAACAAGGTGAGGCCTTTAGCTCGTAGCACAGCTGGGAAACACACACATGCACGGCTACAGACTCACACAAATGATATTTGTTGCTCTATGATGTACAATTACGCAAACGTACTGTCAAAATGATTGAAGCATATCCGCTCTAGTGGTTAAACTAAACAGCCTGATTTGAATGCTTCTTTGCACAGTTGTATCTTTCCCGAGATAAACTGAACTTGTACATTAAGCGTCGGCATGTTGCAAACAACGCACCGCACTCCTCTCGGCGCCAATTTGTTCAGCACCACAAGCCCTATCATCTCCACCTCATCATGCCCATTGTACTAAACTTACCTAAGTGGCATAATGCGCACGGAGAAGACCGGGCGTAATTTAGCTGCAGGCCTGAGGGGAAACTTGTGGAAATGAACTGCATTTGCAACATGAGTTACGATTGAATTAGGAGCGAATACTCGAAAATTGCTTTTTCATTATCGTCTAATGGCTTTTAATTGGCCAACACAGAAGTGAAAACACTTTTGATTGAGGAGATCTGATGTGCTCTACCGGCTCTATTTCATCTCGGTGTGTATTTGCTGTCAGCCCATCGTGAAAATCCTCCAAAATATGTTTACGGCAAATCGTTTTCAGCAAATCAACACAAAGACTGTGGAAAAGGTGAGATGTTAGTGTTCAGATACGTTTCTACACACGTCTGAATTGTCCTAAAAGCACACAATGTTTTATTTTTCTGTTTTAAAAGAATTTTTTAGCACAGCGCCAAAACCATAACTGTGTAATTACAAGCTGAGCTGAACTTTGCTTCTGTTCCTTGAGTCGCAATGTTCCGCAGTTTGTAGAAGAAAAGAAAACACGGACAAAAGCAAAAAGCGGCTCTCATCCCATAATTTGTGAGGGATTCCAGTGGAGGAGAATTACAGCTGTGTTCATCACAGAACATGCAGTCACAACATCATCCAGGTCTGTGAAGACTTGGAATGTGAATATGCACCACGTGTAATTAAGAGAATTATACTCTTCTCGTGCTGGATTCCATTTTGGATCTTGCATTCGCACACATTAACACATGTAAAGGCCTGAATTAAGGCCTGCATTTAATTCAACACCTCAGAAATGAATACATGTACATGAACATTATATAAACTACTAATAATAATATTCATCACGACCCAGTAGCCTATTAAAGTGAGATCTGGTGTTGATTAATGTTGTATTCCTGCAGTATACTGGATGCACAAGCATGTGCATTACATAAATCATCAAATTAGTTTAATGGGTATATTCTCCAACATTTATTAATTCATAGGGTGGGAAAGAACATATTTGACACCGTACATTCATTGTTCAGATAATGTACAGTGTATTACATCTGAGTGACACTATTATAAATGTCTATGCTTCAAAATACCGTCCATGTCTTTTTATTACTGAGCCACGACCACAATTTATCTAACTTTATCCAGCAGCTTTATCATAACCATGAAAACAATGGTTTACTGTCCACACTGTACACTGTGCAGGAACTAAATGTGATGTAATGTGTCCTCAAATTTTAAATCATTACCGCATACAGAAATTTTTTTAATGAGAAAGAGTTATGATGCAGTCTTTTAGAAACCGATACCACCTCCTATGGGATGAGGACATATCTCAAAATCGAATTTTCGGTCTTCGTTCGATATAATTTTAGACTTAATTGTGATCAATATAAATAAAATATCAGTTGTTATCAAATATCTTTGAAGAAAATGTCAAAAATTAAGTCATGTTTAGGTGTTAACCACCTTCCAAGGTAATATCTGGGGCAAGTTTGGGGAGAATGAGGCCATGCATGTTGTTGTTGTGTACACACACACAAAGAATATCCTGCTTCCGGCTGCGCCCATGCACTGGATAATAAGCACTGATCTGTGATCTTGCTTGTCATACATCACGACAGGTGTATTATGTATTGTACCATTTCTAAATATGTGTGAATATACTTGGAGAGCGGACACTTAAGTATTTAAAGTATTTATCACCAAAGCTTCTCACACTGCTTGGGGCATCTGATGCAACTCTGACTAACCCTGCGCTCTGTGTCTGAACAAAAGTTCTGCAGCCTCGGCCCCTTCCTCATCCCTTTCAAACTTATATCTGACTGCTCGTAATGAACTGTGTGTCTGTGCCGAAGGGATGGAAATGTTCTTTATCTCCCGCGTTCGTGAAATAAATTGTGCCGCGCGAGTACAAGACAAGCAACTCAGCTGCTGCGGGGATTGTTTGCGTTTTGTCTGGACCGGGCTTTTTCTTTTCGGGTTCGTCAGCGATCTGTCTGGCTTCACTGGAGCGTCTGGTAATCCCACGTCCCTCCTCCTCCTCCTCCTCCTCCTCCTCCTCGGCCAAAGTTAAACATGCAAAGTGTTTGTTTCTATAATTCATGTTGTGTTTGCGGTGACAAACGTGTGCACACAGATAAGCAAACAGAGCTGTTCCTCTGACCGAGCTTAAGCTGCTGTTAATTTTGCACCAGCGGTGACTGCAATTCAAAGTGGCGCTGTCAGATAAAGGAAAAAGCGCATATCTACAAAGAGTCTGGTTTTATGAATTAAAAAGGGTTGCTTCCTATTTGGTGCCAATCATGTTTTTCAAAATAAAGCGCCACCAGACTTCATATATCAAATCTGATACAGAAAATGAAAATGGTGCGACGCAAGTAGAGCACAAGTAAACAAACAGAGCTTCTCACAGTGCATTCTGCCGCCTGACCTTGAGACGCTGCATTATTAAGATTCCGCAGAGCTTCTAATGAAATGAAACCTCAAATTGGATGCACGATTTAGAACGTCGTTTATCACCGTGAATGCCACAACATTAATACACATTTTATTTCCCCACCATAATAAATATGTTTGGGTAAGAGAATAGAAGGTGTAATTTAAAAGAAGTGGCACCGAGGTGGAACAACGGTCCTGAGGCTGAACATCCCCCCCCACATCCCCCCCGTCAAACTCTCATTACAGACTTCATCAGGTCACAGCTTCAGTGGGAAGCGAGTTTAATGTCTCAGTGAGTTTAACATTTGGATTGCGAATGGAAAGCGCAATAAAAAAAAAAAAAAGTTATCCGTCTTCCCTGAGCTCCACGTCGGCCCCGGGGGAATAAAACCCACACAGGTGTCGTCTTCAGTCATCTCGAGAATTCAATTCCACGCAGCCAATGAGAATCCTCAGCCACTGCCCTCTTTTTTTTTTTAGATAGCAACATATACTGTATTTACTCATAATTACCTTATGCAAATGAGTCCAATGAAACAGTTATGGCGGCAAGGGGAGGGGAGGGGGGGGAATCCATTACGCCTGTGTTACAATGGCCTGAGATGTGCTGGCGTTGTTATTCGGGTCAAAGTTTGCGGTGGAGCTATTATGGCGGCTCGCTCCTTTAACCAACTTTTAACATTCATGATTGCGCCGTTTATTTCCATATAAATAAACCACATCCATTTCAATTTGGGGTGTGAATCTAGAGGCAGTTTTATCAGCAATATGCCGCCATTATTTGCGAAAATAAATATATATCTATAAAAAAATACAGCCACTGCAGCACCAGCCGGCTCATTATTTTGTCATATTTAATTCATGCTCGGCGTATTTTTTCCATGTGGATACCGGTGCACCAAACTGCATCAACTGTGTTCATGCACACAAACACACACAAAGTCGAAAACCGCGTGAGTGAGACGCGGATTACTCGTGAAAGCAGCAGCCAATCACATTTGATCTCTCCGATGTTTGCGGCTGAAACGCCGTCACAACAACAGGCCGCGATCAAAACAACCTCATCACTGCAATAAAGGAGCTCCATGCTAACTCGCCCCTTCTCCGGCTTTGGCTTTGGCATCTCTACAAAGAAAAGGTCAGCTCTAATCACGGGGAGCATAATGATCCTGAGTGGTCATTGGGGCTTTCCATCTTCCCGATGTCGGAGGGGAATTATGCATCACACACTGCTGCCCCCCCCCCCCCCCGTCTCCCGAAGACGCTCGGCGCACATTAACTATGGATCGTGTCGGATTATCCGGAAAGGCCGTGACATATTTCCAGCATCACATGTCATCCGAAACGACTTGTGCCTTCCTTGTAATGACGGAGAGAGCAGCATTGGGAGGGGAGCGTGATTACGCAGAGATAATAGACAGCAGAGAAAGGTCAAAAGATTGAAAGAAAAGAAATCCCTTCCAGCTCCAGGCGCTTGTGTTGTGCGCCTGCTGAATTCGACGATTATTTGTGAAAAGGCAAATCTGCTCCCTTTCACCTGCTTTGTCTGCAACAGGTGTAACAACCTCCAGCAGCTGGATTCACTGTAAGCTCGGGGAGAAGAGACAGTTATCAGACTCGCTCCATCCTCTCCCCACCCCCCCTCTGCTCCGCGGCTGTCGAGTACATCTGTGTTGGACTCTAGTTTTGATGCTCTCTTTGCAGTCTCGGCGAAAAGAGAGAGGAACGCTGAAGCCACGCAGCATCTGTTGCATACTAAAGACCCGGTGGGCGGCCGCGGTGCCACAAATGTGATTTGGTGTTTTGATTTCAGAGCAGAAAAGAGGGGAAGGTTGAGAATCGGCTGTCTGCACTTCTATTGCTGCTAAATTTGAATCAGCAGCAGAACAAGTGAAAACACTTCAAAAAAAAGCACTAAAAATAGAAAAATATATACTTTTAAAGATAGGACTATAAATGACAATGCTTTAAAAGACAGCCCCAGACATTACAGTGTATATCCACTATGTGCCATGATGAAATACTGGGTGTATATAGGCACATGGAGGAAGCACAGGCACTAACAGGGTTGTGCTCCTGCAGGAAAGTGACCCTGCAAGCTCTTGTTTAATTACTTTGGAGATAATAAATGGCGACAGGGGACCAACAGGCTTATAAGTCGTTTTATAATAACTGGTGTCAGGAAAAGGCGACAAACGGCATCACATCAATACAACATATGATGTGTTAATTGTCTTTGTGTGTACACCTGAAAGGATGAGTGGCTCGCCACACTATCCCTCATGCAGCGTGTTGTCCAATGAACAACATATAAATGTGTGTGTGTGTGTGGGGGGGGGGGGGGTGTCAGACTGAATTGTCACATGGATTAAAAATGAAAAACCATAAAATGCCAAGTGAGTCATTTGCTTATTTCTTGTGTTTTTAACTTGCATACTTAATTCAGTGAGGGCAGCCAGTAACAATTCTCTATTCCCTGTGCTGCGGATGGACCATGCATATAAAGATGGAAGACGTGTCTCTACTAATTCCTCCCGCTTGCCCTGAGTGAAGCCTTAATATCTCGGTTAGGAAAGCTGCCAACTTGCACCGGAGGATGATGGGGGGGGGGAAGGGCGGTATCAACGTCCTATGTGATAAATTGTGTGTCAATCAAAAGGTTTCACTATATTTGTCTCACATTGAAGAGATGAATAAAAACCAAAAGCTTCAGAAAATGGTATTTGATGTGTATCTGGACTTTCTATGTTGGTCCATGTCCCATCCACTAACATGGAGGTGGAGTTTTTTTTTTTTTATACGGAAGCCACTTTACTTTTTGTGAGCTGTAAAGTCATGCTGTTATTAAGTTTAATAAACAGTCCCTGATGTAGAGAAACTACAGTGAAACTTTTCTTTATTTTTGCTTCTGAAATGTTAAATCAAATGTGCTGTTGGCCCAAAATGCATTATGAAACAAAATGAGTCACACAAACTAAAAAAAAGCACAAGTCAAACACAGCGGATCAGTAGCAGCAGTCCTTCTTCTGAGTTTACTGGAAGAAACACAGTGGATCTGCCGAGGTCTCTCTGACCCCCACGGGCATTTTCGAGGCGCCCGGATAAGAAGACACGACGCGCTCCGCTGAACACTTTTCAAACTCCAAACCGAGCATCGCATCACGCTTGACGAAATATTTAATAAATAAAAGAACACACGATCATGCCGTGGTTAATATTTAATGTGCCACGCAGGCATGTGCAGCGCGACTCCCTCTCGCAGCATGCTACCGGCACAGGACGAGCATGCAGTCGCCCACCAGCAGCTCCGAGCCATTCAAATGCAGGGAGAGGAGAGAGTTTGCTGTGTGAAGAGTTCAGTGCAACAATGAGAATATTTATGCCGTCGCTACAGATGGTTTTCACCGAGTACAAAACGAGGTCGGATCTGGAACTCGAAAAATGAAATGTACATTTTGTACATGGGCATTTTAATGAAGCGTCTTAATTAGGGCTGCAAAGGGGCGAAAAAATGTCGGTAAATTTTTGGAAACTTCCCATGGGAATATTAAGCTCGGGGAATTTTGGGAATTAAGACAAATAAAATATGCAAACTAAACGCTGAGCAATAAAAACATCATTCAAAACTCTATTTTAAAAATGTATGGAAGGCATCACACGCTGCACGTTGAATTTCAACCCCTACCACATGCACAGATAATTCCAAGCATCCTGCACACTACAGCAGGGCTATTGAGGCCTGCTTTAGTGATATCGATGATATTACTGGGGAAATATATTAACATGTTGATTGAGGATTGTTCATCTGTCCATCTAGCCTATTTCTATTCATTTATCCATCAATTATAAAATATTTTTAAAGACGATTCCAATTGCTGGGCCAACTATTTATATCTCTGGCATTGCATTAGTGTTTTTTACAAGCTTTTTTCTCATCTTATTCTACAGAACAATTGCACTATCTCATGTGTGGAGACATTTCACCCCAGCCAATGTAGAAGGAAAGGCTGTGTACATTTGCAAATACTGTGCAAAGACCTATGTTAAGAATGACACAAAGATCCAGAAGCATATAGTCAAGTGCCCAAAGTTTCCTCAGGGCTCAAATCAGCCTATGACAAAACAAAATGTTTATATTTATGTCTGTAAGGTAAATACAGTTAGTATAAATTATCCCACACACTTTCCAGTTTATTCCTGTTAATTCCTGTTAATTCCCGTATATTCCCACATATTCCCGTTAATTCCCATGGAAAGTTTCCATCTTTGAATATTCCCAGAATTTTGCAACCCTAATCATAATTCTGCCTCACACCTTCACTGCAACGACAGTTTCTCCGGGACTTGTGTTGTCGAGTTTCTCAATTTATAGTTCTTCATCACTACTTTAAAAAGAATTGGTTTTATTAGTGGCAGAATAGAGCTATAATATGCTACTAATGAATTATTATGCTGTACCGGGTTCTTTAAAAGTCGCTTTGCTTGTGATTTATTACATTTAACCACCGCTGTCTGCAAAGTCGTCATAATTAAAACATCACCAAAGATTTTGTCTACGCAGGGCTTCACCTCCACGACAAAAAATAATAGCAGCATGATTTATTAAAACACTGCAGCAGCGTTAACACAATCAAACACAGCAACAACTCCAACACGTGTGTGTTCCTATTCTAATTCATCCTTCATACGCACGGTATCAAAACTCTTCCCAGGCTTTGGTGTCCGCGGCTGAGACAGCACCAGAGGCCGGGGCCGGTCCACTCCGGCAGCCTCGTTGCCATTCCGGCAACACACTCTGCCGCCTGTCTCTATAATGAACCTGCCTCATATTAATCCCTATCACTAATGAGGCCATTCGGAATGATAAGCTTCCCGAGCATTCGCTAATGAACACATGCAGGAGCTGCCCGGGCCTCGGCTAGGCGCTCGGACTGAACCACGCAGCAGCACCTGTCCATCAGCACGGCAAAAACTCAACAAAAAAAAAGTCCTGCAGGTTAACGACTGACTGATTGTGAAGACGCCCGATCTGATTGTGAGGTATCATTGTTTCCTTGAATTTTGCTCTTTAGGGTTGTCTTTATTTACCCATTATCCCCCTCGGGTAGAGATGTGAGTGTCATCTCACCGTGCGAGCGTGTGAATTGTTGTGTGTTTGTGTTTGACTGTGGGGAAGCTAAATCCGGACTCCTGCTGTGTGTGTGTTTGTGTGTGTTTGTTGCAGCTGAACTGCATGCGAGCAAAATGTGTTGAAAAACTACTCTGGAGCGAATCGAACAAACACAGAGTAAACTTCAAGCGCTGTGAAGGTCCTCGTGACTTTGATTTGTGTTGGTTTATTGTTAATGTATAAAGAGAGCACAGGTCAGCGGGGAGGACACACACACACACACACACACACACACACACACACACACACACACACACACACAAGCACACACACCGCCTTACAGCTCCCTGCCGCTGCCTGCACACTCATGTTTAAGTCTTCCTCTGCCAGTAAAGAGCCTCACCATCACCAGGACTCCTGCCACGTGTCTGCGCAGCCAACACGGCCTGGACTGAGTCGACACCTTGGCATCGGCCGATCGATGCCCTGGTGTTTTATGGGTAAATCGGGGAAGTGAAAGCGCAGAGGAGGCACAGGCGAGATGTTCCAGACAGGATTTGATGGACGGGTGGATCTGGCAGAGCCTCCATCTGAGACACAAACTGTCAATACATGTGCTTCCCCCCCCCCCCCACACACACACACATGGGAGGTATTGGGCATACATGTGTAATTCAGTTCCAACATTTGAATACATCTTAACACATTCCCACCGCAGTCTCCACTTCTGTGAATAGCCATCTGTGCTGGCCGAGGCGGTTTATAAGCAGCTCTAATGGGAGCCCGTGAAAAACACTGCCCGGTCCACTGCATCTTGGCCACACACTAGAACCAGGCCGGATGAAAACACACTCCAAGAGAAGTCGCCTCCAAAACCTCGTGGCAGCGCCGGCTGATTCCAAAAGGCCGGTGGAGGAAGGAAAGGGGGGAGGAGAGGAAACGGCAGAAGAGACGCAACGCAAAGGTTTGTGACATTTGAAAGGGATCGGCAAACACAAGTGACGACGACAACAGCAACATGACTAACGACCGAGCGGGCTTGTTTGTGTTTTGTGCCTTCCGGGGCATTTGTGTAATTAATCAGGTCTGTCACCGGCACAGGAAACTGATACTGTCTGCAAAACCCAGGACTCTGCTCAATTTGTAAACTCGGAAATTGTGTCGAGTAAACAAACACGCTTATTGAGGTGATTCATTTACATCTTCACTAAATGATAGTGTCACAGTAAAGCATAATGGGATGCAACATGCACGTTTCATAATATAGACTGTAGGTGCTTTAAGATTAACACTTGACAGGTGGAAATGAAAAAGGGCTTTTTGTCTTTTGCATTATCAAGAAAAGTCAGTGATGTCGTGAATAAAGTCAAAATGCTGAGAATAGTCATAAAATAAGAGGGAAATTTCTTTGTATTTAATGAATTAAGTAGAAATGTCAATAAGAGCAAAATCAGAGAACCTTCATTTGTTCCTATCTTGAGAATAAAGTCAGAAAGTTGAGATATAGTCTTAGAATAACCTTGAAATATTAAAGAAAAGGGTCAAACATCTCAGTATTTCTCCATATGCACAATACAAATAACTCTCAAAACATAAAACACAAACAAACAAATGATTTTCTCTTATGCTTAGCACAAACAAACATCCCTGAGTATGCCTCAACCCCTCGTTAAATACAAGTCAGACTTAACCACTGGACATCGTCAATGGATGCAAATCTTTCACACTATTATATATATTAATCGCACAACCACAATGAGGTGCTGGAAACGTGACAGTGAGTGCTACAGCTCTGAAGCCAAAAATATAAAAGCTCACCCCACGTGCAAAGTGAGGTGTCACCGGCCTGTCACTTTATTACTAGTGCAACACATTATAATTAGCCCTGGAGCTTTGCTGAGACACAATTAAACAGAGTTTTATCAACTCTGCTAAAAAATCGAGTTTCTTGTCCCTAACTTTTATCTAATTCTGAAATAAATGATCAAGGCAATCCCGAGATCCCGCCCACATCTGTATCTGCTGCCACTCATCTGCATCGGCCTGTGAAGGATGGCTCCATCACGCCCGGCCCCCCCGCGCTCCGTGACCCGAACCCGGGGCGGTCAACCGTTGGAGCGCCGTGACCTTTCCGCTGACCGGAGCGTCACGCAAAAGAGGGTCAGGCCGTGTCGCGGGGAAATGAAACATTCAATCCCCCGATATGACGTCCCCTCTGCCACATTACGATGACTCTCCTTCAAAAAAGGAAGAAATAACACTGTGGCTCATTACTAGACAAAGCCTGACACTGATCTCCGTGCTCCAGACGCCAAATGTCAGGAGATATTCCGCTCGTGTGCTCGTCATTTCTGGCCGTGTCGAGCATTTAAGACGCTTTGCCAGACCGCGGCGTGATTCATGTGATACCTTGACATTTCCAGATACGCGGCCATCGGACAAAATAAGGTTACAAGGCTACTTTTGTGGAAATAAATGGATAAGCGTAAAAACAATGAAAGCTTAAAATGCCAAGGGGACAGTGCAGAAGATATGGGATTAAATGTAAATTGAATTATTTTTCATTTGGCTGATAATACTCCCAAGAATGATATTTTTTTTTTGACTAGGCAATGAGAAGCATTTACAAGCCACAACTAGCCCGGTGTACTGCCGGCACGCCCGCTGAATCTGAAAGAGAGTATCGTGCCACTCTCAGCCCGCGGTGTCCATTACCTCCAGCTTTTCTTTTCAGACGCGTCCGCCCCTCTCACTCGTGTTAAGATCTTGCACAAAACCATAAAGCTGGATGCACTTGCCAAATAGTCGTACAACACATTACGGCCCTCTCCAGCGGCGGTGACTCTGCCTTTTTCCTGAAATCACACCCACGTCCTCGTATCACTATTTCAAAGTCAATCGTTGGTTTAACACATTTTTTGCGCTAATGCATCACAGAGGAAGGGGGGGAAAGGTGTCCGTGTGGAAGTGGGCCATTGGGAAGACTGATGGATAGCATTACGCCAAACGGGCCA
Source organism: Pleuronectes platessa (assembly GCF_947347685.1). Taxonomy (NCBI): domain Eukaryota; kingdom Metazoa; phylum Chordata; class Actinopteri; order Pleuronectiformes; family Pleuronectidae; genus Pleuronectes; species Pleuronectes platessa. Next base: position 8,107,322 of record NC_070649.1, read on the forward strand.
TTACGGGAGAGCCGTGGATCATAAACAAATGACATTACCATCATGAGGTGGCGTGGGAGTGGAGGGGAAGATGGGGATTCTATCCGGCTACACTAAACCCGGCATTTAGCGAATTTCACTCACGATAAATCAAGGAGCCACTGGAGGGAGGCCGAGCCAGTCCACTACTTTGTGCTCTTAAACGCCAAACACCGTCCGTCAGGGCTGCCTCCCCCGTCTCCTTCCCCTTTGTCTCATTTACCCGCGAGCCCCCCCCCGAGGAACAAACACACACAGCCGTCTTCCTCCATCTTCCTCTCCGTCTTTGTAGCCGCACTTAAAAGCCGGCGGAGCGGCTCGGTCATTCCGGGGGCTCCGTGATCTATGTTGATGACACCGACTGGCGAGCACCTACAGTCCTGCAAACTCCATTCGGGGGGGGTGACCTTAGTCGTAACCCAGTCTCACGCCGCTGGCTCCGATAGACACCGCCGTTTGTCACGAGGGATTTTTCAAATTGGCCTCCCGACAGCGCCGTGCACATCGCAAATTAGTAAATCAACAACTACATACATGTGGAAATGCCCGGACAGCTGTAATTACCTGCAGGGAGGGAGGGGGGGGGGGGGGGGGATATCCGTCATAGTAATTGGTTGTGCCAAGGTAGTGGCGTTGTTAAGGGGCGCCGACGCATTATCTGCATGTTCCTCTACTTCTTCCTTTAGCGGGACATCACATTAGGACATGTTTTAATCGTTTGATCTTGAATCTCTCAGTGTGAATGTCATGGTACCCCCCCCCCCCCCCCTCCCCCCCACACACACACACCCACACACCGCTGAGACGACATTCTACGACGGTCGATTACTCCGATATGTAAATAATTGTCAAAATAATTTGGAATGAAAGAAAACTGAAATCAGATTGGACATGGATTTGTTTGGTACAAATGTCAAATTATATTCAATCAACAGCCATAACTTTGCATATATTATACGTCTACCCTCGCTTGTTAAATTTGGTTTAATTGCTTGAAAAGTATTTTTGTTTGCAAGTCATATGATTATGTAATTATGTAATTGTGCGGTTAATATTTTAGCCTCAATGTTCTCAACTGATCTTTATGGATATATGCAGGAGTATCAATAGAGTGCATAGATGTAATATAAGTGGCATAAATGAATCTAATCAAACAATTGTTTCACTCACTGAAGCACCATTCTGCTTCAAAGCCAGAAATTATTATATTTATATTAGAATTTTAAGGTTGTTTTCATTTTCAAGCTTTGATAATTTTTGCTTGAACACCAGTTAGGAAAATCAAGCCTTTGTTTTTAGGACAGAGGTTTCAAGAGGGAGGGGGAGGCAGGAAGGAAAGAGAGAAATAAAAGGAAAAAAACAGAAAGATTAAATATAGAACAGAAAGGAAAGAGAGATAGGACCATAAAGAAAGACAGGGAAGGAAAGGATAGTAAAAAAAAACAGCAGAAAATAGAAAAATGCCATACAAAAATGAAAAGGCTCCACATAACAACAAACAACAACAACAAGTCCATGCAGTGATAGTGGTCGCACAAATCAGAGACACAAAGAGTTGTCAAGAGATATTGCTGTTGACGGGAAATGGTTCTGCTGCTGCTCCTGGTGAGGAAGAGGAGTGCTCCGCTCCTCAGTGAGGAAGGTGTCCAGGATTATCCAGAACAGATGACAGTTTGATCGGGGGTCCTCTTCGCCACCGCTCCTCCAACAGTCACCTGGTTTTCAGCCAATCACAGAGCCGGCCCCTTCTTGATCAATTGAGTCAGTGTGAAGACGACAGAGGAGTGGAGGTCGGGTAGAAGGATCTCGGCTTCAGGGAAATAGTGTTTGTATTCCCTTCTTATGGAAGAGGACCAGCAGACAGACGGGTTCTCCTGCAGCGCCACATCACACGGAGCACTGCCCAGGCACACGCACGGCAATTTGTCCGTCAGTTTCCCAGGAGAGGGTGGACACGTCCGCCCATCGGACAGAGATACTGAATCCGCTCTCCGCTTCGCTCTCTGGTGACGTGCTTGAGATTCCCCTTAATCTGCAGCTCAGTGGCCAGTCGAGCACACGAGTGTCTGTCAATCAAAACTACAACCCGAGGCGGAACGAGAATCACCGCACCTCCGCCCCCCCAGTGCCGTTTCCGTGTACATATTTCGGCATACTTTATTTTCCAGATACATATAAAGTGTGACCTTTGACCTTTGAAGCATAATCACTTTATCCAAATCAAAGTTCCCTCAAGCAGTCTTGAATTATCAGATTCAAGAGAATAGAAACATGTTTCTTGAGGCCACTGTGACCTTTGACCTACGATATCCAATCGTTAATCAGGGAGTCAAAGGGAATTGTACCTGATGTGAGGAAATTCCCTACGACCTTTGACCTTTGACCTCCAGGAATCAAAATCGAATCAGTTCATCCAAGTGGACGTTTGTACAAAATATGGAGACATGCCCGTAGGCCGATTTTTAGACGCCGTGATCAAGGCCACTGTGACCTTTGAACCTTTGACCACCAAAATGAAATCCAGGTTCAAGTGAATGTTTAGACTGGCTGTCTCGGGGCTGGAGGCAGAACAACTGCATGCTAATGCTTTCTGTCCACTTTGGAAATGGCTGAGCAAATTCACTTTAATCCAAATGAGTTCAATTAATACTTGATGTCATCTAATTTGAGGAAGTATCACCGGGGGCCCATTAATCATGTGCTGCAGCTCAGCATGCAGGTCCTGTCAGAGCCTATGAGTCACAGGCGAAGTTGCATTAAGGTCTCACTCTGGCCTTTGCATGTCTTTAGAAAAGCACTGTATGTCAGGAACATGTGTTCACTTGCCAGTAACCCATACTGTGTGCTAGTGTTTCGATAGTTCCCCCGACTTCCCATGACAAGTTTCACTGTTACTCATATTTCTCAGTAGGAACCCAAAACTAATTAAATGGAGCCTGATGAGTCAGAAACTCTTGAAGGCAGAGTGACTCGTGTTGCAGCTACGCAGTGTCGGCAAACTGAGGGGTGGATTCTTATTAAAAAAGCACAAGCAAATTTGCTGTAACTTCTTTAAGACGGCGAATTAACCAAATTAATTTATAGAGGGAGAGTAGTTATTTTGCCGACTTGCAAATCTGTCAAATCAGTCCATCAAAGCCGGCTCCCTTCGGAAAACGTTAGATTCTGAAGAGAAAAGGAATCGATAGCAATGTTCTCACTCGGAAAGATGGAGCCTCTGCATTCCGACGCTCAACCGGGCCTGAATGAGAAGCCGGAGGAAGCATCCCTGTATATATTTACAATATGTGTGTGTGTGTGTGTGTGTGAGCCTCATAAAGAAGGAGCAACAGTATAAAAACATTTTCTACCCTCTTTTTTATATCTGCTGATCTCAATATAACAGGTCCCTCACCGGCAGTAACTTCACAAACACTTTTCTCTTTTTATGAACGACAGCTCAAGTGTGGGAAATCGGAAACAAATCACCGGCGACGTGGCAGAGAGAGTCAACACCACTCCGAAGTCACGGAGCCACTCATTTCCATAAAGGCTCCGTTTGCTCTAAAGGCAACAAACTGACACATGACTCATTGAGCAGCAGCAGATGTCCCGCCACTGCTCCAGGCACGGTAAATGGTGTATGGAAAACTCGGGTCGCTTGCTTGTGTTCATGTTGTCTGTCATTTGTTTGCGTTTCTGCAGAGCTTTGCACGTCTGGTTAATCTTTATCTCGGTTCGCAGCCGGGCATTTTTGAAAGCCACATTGCTGTTAAAGGGACAATCCACCAATTTAACCCATTCAAATCCAACCTGGAAATGTCGGTGTACATAGGAAGGCGTGCAAGTACCATGGGATGAAAACTGATGAAATAATGGCTTGTTTCCTACGCTTGCTGTGGATTATCCATCTTGTCTTCTACACTAGTAGCCGAGGCTAATGCCGATTGTTTGCGGGGTACAAACATGGGAGATTTAAATCAACACTTTGTAATGTTTACCGTGCAACAGCGCCCTCTGCAGCCACACATGGGGATCAACTCCGTTGCACTTCCTCTCAGGGATAACGTGGTTTTTAGGGCAGAGAAAAAAATAATCTATCAATAGTCCCACTCACTGCACTGAGACTGGGTTTGACCACTACCAGCCCGGCTTCCTGGACCGGAGGAGCTGCTGCTGAGACAAATACACCAAACTCTGTTTATGATTCTTCTCATTTTAAACGTTTCCTCGATGAATATTGGAGACAAACGTTGGCTATCAATGCCGTGTACGTCTTTTCGACTGATCCGCAGTTCAGCATTGCTTACGTTGAACTTGCTGGGCCTGATTCTGGAAATTAGAGCTGGGATTATCGGTCACAGAGGGATCGTACCTGCTCACTAAAGCCACACAGGGCGAGAAGGGCGAGGAGTGGGAATGAGGGAGGGCAAATTCTCCCCTTTTCATGTCAACGAGCCATCAAACCCCTTTTGAAGCTGCTATTCTAAAAGGGGAAAAGTTTTTTCCTTCGTCCAAGTCAATCTCCAAACAATACTTACATGCCCCCATATGTGCACTCCGAGTGTTATTAGTCACTGGAATCGCTCTTCCGCTTCCGTATTGCATGGGGAGCTATGATCTCCTGATGTTACACTAATGGAAAAGATGGAGGACGAAATCAAGTGTGGCATTGTTAAAAATAACAAAGAGCCTCTTATTACTGAACGACGGGAGGTTGCAGCAGCCTGAGTTAGTCTAATTAAATGTGTTTTTTTTTATTTTCCTTTATTCAAAGTAAGAGTCGTTTTAGTACAAATTGCCCTGCTGAGTTGGGCATAAAATAAATGTGATGAATCAAGTTTTGAGAGAGAGAAGTACCTTTTTCCAAATGACTTAAACGTGAGTCAAATTCCAACCTAAATTGCTTTGAAGCACCAGTTACAATCAAGTCCACCCGAAAAACTGAACACAACAAATAGTTGGAACGCGTCCGATGAGCAAATTGTCAGTGTGGCTGCTATTGAGATATCTCTCGCGTCAGATCGGCAATTACAGCGAGTGTGTGATTACACTGATCGCTTTCAAAATGCCCCCCCCCCCCCGAATTTGGCTGTCACTCTGGCACGTTCAATTAAAACCAATCAGGGTGTAATTTTGGCCTCTCAACGAGTCATCTCCCAATCAAACAGAGAGCCTCTCTTTTGTGCCTTTTATTGGACACATAAAACCTCATTGTGGGTAAAAACGCATCTGCACACCAGCTCGTATTGGGATGGGAATAGAGAAATAACAATATTTTGAAATCTAACCTCTACTTAGTTATGTTTTTCTCTAATTTGGTGTCTTTGTGAATCTCATTGGTTGACCAATGGACCGTTGAAGCCCTCACCGGAGTCATTACAGTAGATTTTTTTAACAGTGTGGCCAGCATTGTGTTTTGAAATTTAGCGTTTTATTCCTCTGGATTTTTTAAATGTTCTATTAATTTTTTAACTCGAAGTCACTGCAAATATCTGACAAATAAGAGTGTGGGAAAGACAAACGGGCAAATATAAGTCAAAATGTCACCGATTCTTAACGGCTGCGTGAACTACCTAACAACGGCACGGGAGAGAAAAATAAATTATCACAGGAAGTAGAGCGGAGTGCTACTAATCCAATAAACGCTTGTGAAAGTTAAACACAAATTAGCTTCCGCTCTTTCTCTCATGTGTCACCTCAGCTCCGTATTAATTACAGCAAAATTTAAATGAAAATCAAATATTAACAGTAAAATGAGCTGGAAATGAAGTGGAAAATAACCAGACTGTCATTTCCTGGGAAATACAACGTTGATTTTACCAGGCTCCTGAAAATCCTGTCTCCTTTATTCTTTCTTCCTCGTCTGGGAGTAAAAGCTGCTGTTGATTCTGGGTGTGGTCCAGAAATTCAATTTAAAGTCCAACATCTCTTGTGCGCTCCCCTGTCGCGTGCGCCAGATGTGAAAGCAGCCTGGAAACTGAGTAATGTCATTGGTTTAATGAGGTTCCATTACACATCGTGGGTCGTTACATGCGGCGCAAATCATGGCAGAGTGATGTGGTGTTCTAACGCATATCAGTTAGAGTGAAGATAACAAAATGAAATGGATTGAACTCAAAGCTGTTCACAACAACGTCCAGGGCTACTGTTTTTGCAGAGAGTGTTCTCTTCTTAAACAACCACTGCTATAACCTAGAAGGCCCCGGGGGCACCGAAACTTCACCATATCTGTGAAAAAAAAAAAAATCCTTCATCTACTCCAAAAATTAAGATGTTCTTTCTCGGATCATGAAGTTGCCTTTCCACAAAATGTCATGAAAGTCAGTTGAGTGTTGCCGAACAAACAGGCAGACGGCAATGAAAACATAACCTCCATGGAAAAGTAATGTAAAATGCAATGTTATGAAGCAACTACAGCTACCCAAGTAAAGTCAAGTACTTATACTTAGCTTCAGTTTCCATAGTTTCCCCTATTTTTACTTGAAGTACTGTTCAGAGGGATATGTTACATTTCTGCTCCTCTACATGTATTTTAAATTTTTCACAGATTCAGATTTTAAATTTAAAATAAACACAGGATAAACATAAAATCAATCCCTTTAACCAAAACATTTGGCTAGCATTAAGTTAAAAGATTAACCTCAAGTTTCCATACAATTGTTGACTTGTTTTGTTTTCGTGTTTTTACTTAAGTAGGCCGAATTGCACAAGTACCTCTTAGCAGCATCAAAACTACTGTAGTATTTAACAATCTGCAAGGTTGCCCTCCACCCGAAAAATAAATAAACAGAGAGAAAGAAGCTGCCAAACTCCACCACTTCAAACTGGATTCATTTCCTGACCAGAACAAAAGACATTGCTGTCACTGTTGTCTGGAATTAGATTGAAAATGTACTTTGATGCTGCTTACACCGCTTTAGATACAAGCGATTCCATTTAATGTCATTAAGCAAAACTTAGAGGAGCACCTGAACCACTGATTCTGCATCTAAACCATAGAGGCTGAGTATGTTTCAGGTGCTGCTCCAAAGGTTTTAAATATCTGACCCAACTCACACTTGACAACACTGATATTTCTCAGCTTTGAGCAAGAAGAAAAACAAAAAAAAGCTCAGAGGGCGACTTTGACCAAAGAGGCAAGTTGCCACGGCAACCTCTGCCAGGGTGCCAAGTCCACTCTCTCTCTCTTCAGGAGGAAATGATCTATAGCACGATGATTGGCAGATTCTATTGACATTCATCATTCTTGCTTCCATTTACATCTGCCGAAATAAACATTCAGACGTTCAGCGAATCTCATGATGACTAATCTGTGCGGGGGTGCAGCAGTCACACGAGTGTGGTGACCTTTGATCCGTTACCTTATTTCTTTTTTTCCTGCAATTTGCTGGAAACGCATCCATTCAAAATATGCATTAAATAAAAAAAAAAGCTTTGGTTTGAAGGCTGAATATTGATCAGTTCAGATCCACGTGAAGATCAGAGAAAAAGAAAGAAAGCACAGCGATGCAATCAAATATGTTGTGGCACAGAAAACAACGTACACACGAGCAAAGTCACAGCATGTTATAAATCACAATATGCTAATTTTCAAGATACATCAAAAGATGCTGAGTGGGCCCACATGTGACATCACGCACACACTCGCATGATTTATATTTATATTCTCCGTAGAGTGCGTTGTTGTTCGAGAGACAAAGTGCAGGACTGAGCTGCATCCTCTTCTCTGTGGATATAAAATAAGCCAATTATACTAATAAGCACTTTTTCATACATGCAGAATTGTAAGTACGTTCAGGAAGTCACATGGCCAAGTGGCTGAACACTAAATCTTACTTTTCCTGCTCTCAGTGTACTCAAGATATTAAGAAGCAGCTCAGAAGCAAATGCGTAAAAAGTCTTATCATCAAATATGCAAAACTTTTATTAAGATAGAAGAAATTACGTACTAACAGTAATACAGTAGCATTTAGCATGTATTGACATTATGAATATATTTTTCACCTTAAATCAAAACATCTTTAATACAAACTTCACTCAAAAATAGCTTTTTGTAAGATACCGATTATAACACTTCAATCTAACAGCAATTTGATTTTGCTCCCTCTAAAAATAAAAAATCAAATTATCCTTTCATAATTAATGTGAAACATTAACATAATGTCGGTGATATAAAAAAGCAATTCACACCTTTAAATCAGCTCCGTGATATCCAACTGAAAAAAAAACAGGTGGCCATTAAAGATTATGTGGGTTTTCAGATCAAATATATATATAAAGTATATTAAGTAAAGTTCAGGCTACTTTCTTTGTGTGGTAGCAGAAGAACTGTGGACACGATTAAATCAAGAAAACATTGGACAAAAGGGGCCTCATTCATCCCTCGGACATTTTGTGGCACAGTATGCTTTTGAAGTACAGTTCTATATATTTCTGTAGCAGCTACAGCAGAGGGGACATGCAACTGTAGCGGCCACTTATGCATACTATAACAGACAGAGACGAGGGCGGAACGGAGAGAAATGTGGATTACAATGGAGTTTTCCATTTCAGCACCACGGACAGCTCCATGGATTTATCATGGAGTAGGAACCTGCTGAGTTAAGCAGCTCGACGGATGTGGGACATTTCAGAACCATGGCCAGCGTCAGCTGAGCATTAATTTACACAAATTATTTTGTCAAATTGACAGATTAAGAATAAAACTAATGGGGAAAGGCAACCAATGGTTAAAGGGAAATTAAGCACAGCCATATAAAACGGTAAATGGTAAATGGTCTGTATTTATATAGAGCTTTTCTAGTCTTTATGACCACTCAAAGCACTTTACAGTACAGTTTGCAATTCACCCATTCACACACACATTCATACAGTAAATCTATTAGCAGCACTTTCTTTGCCCAAGGACACTTCGGGAAGCAGATGGGGAAGACTGGGATCAAACACTCGAACACCTTCAAGACAGATGAACCCACACAAGACAACACACTACTCGAACCAGCCAATGTCTCAATTCAGCCTGTTATTCTAAGAGGTGATGGTGCTGAAAAAAGCAGTGAGGGCAGAAAGGAAGCAGTCTTTGTAGACCGTGTAGACCGTGTCCTCCGAAGGATGCTGCCTCTGAATTGAGATGTCATCACAAGGGATTAATGCCAATCAAATTACCACAATTGTTAAATCCACCCGCTATCAGTTTGATTCCAACTGGGCAAAAGTAACCTGGAATCTATTGTAGCCTATGTGAAATGTCCAGTTTCCACAATGTCCATTATCCAAAACCTCCCTGATGAATGCCAGTGTGCTGCAACTTGTAGGTGTTTTGTTTTTTTTATCTTCACCATGCAAAGCCACTCTAATAAATGCTTTTTAAATTTTTTCCACAGCAAGAAGGCTTTGGGTTTAATTTATTTGTTATCAGCATTTGAACACCTATTTGGAGTAATGGCTTTTATGAGTACAATAAAAAAACATATCTGCATTTGCAGCTTCCGAAGCTCCTCAATCAGTATAAAGCATGAGACACATTTGCAGGTTTCACTGACAGACCTGAGGGACAGAGAGAAATGACCAAGTCTCAACAATGGAGTCCATGACAGTAAAACCTTCCTCCTGCTATGTAGCTCAGCGTCACATAATTAGCAATGGTTTAAATTAACCCGTTCTTTTTACCTTTTTTACGTGAAAATTGGCGATTATACGCAGGTTTTTCTCACAGTGCAACAGACACATTTTTTCTTCCCTTTTTTAACTTTTAGAGTCAGAGTGCAGGGCTCCCCCACTCCCAGCCCACTCTTTCCTCTTCCTTACCATCCTGCAACAAAAGCAATAGAAGCGATTGCATTTCGGAGAGTAAATCAATCACGTTCTTCCCACTGTGCATGACTGGCCTGTAGTCTGCTTATACCACACAAGGCTGGAGCATCTTTTATCTTCATCATATGGGAATGCATCATAGCCGTCTCTTGCCTCTGGCTGTGCTCTGGTCAGCTCAGGTCAGGTCTGCAGGGTCTTGCTTTGAAAAATAAGGGCACTTATCATCATTATCATTACACTTCTATTACTAACAACAGCTCTGTCTTCCAGCGTATTGAGCACAGCTCCCGCCACATAGCCCTCTGTGGGCTTCATCACTCGCTTGGCCAGTAGTGGAGCTCGCAGGGGGAAACTCGCTACACGTGTGGGGTTGAGTTGAGGCCCTCTAGAGTCACAGGATTATTCCTCTGCTCTTGCTCCTTGTGCATTAGTAGGGATGGGTAATATCATTGCCTAAACAGTTCCAGAACCAATAACATTTTAAGAAAGAAAAAGGTTTATGATGAGAATGGCTATATTTTTATTTGCTAAGCCAAATTGGAACCTCAAAATAAGGCACCAAAATCTGCATTGCCATTTGGTCCAATTGCCTTGTGGTAATCTGTGCTTCCTGATTGCCACCAGATATCGGTACCTTACCACAAGCATTGTTGCAGCCAATTTGTCGTATTTTAGATAATACAGGCAGGATGCACGCTACACAAGTCAAAGAGGAGTCACGGTTGCAGCTGTTGTACTTGTGGTAAATATTCATTTTTGTTTTCTGACTGTCGGGGGAGTGACCCTTGTGGCCTTTTGGCAACCTCACCTACTAGTTTTGGTGCTCGCACCGAGCCAAGTTCTTCTTTGCCTCCGGTCCTGCAAGTTCCCGTGGTTTACGCATATTTGCCGGCCACATCTCGACCTTTCCATTTTGCCTTCATCGGGGTCAGTGCAACAGCCAGCTCCACTGTTTGCATGTTCTCAGGTGCTGCGCTTTGGGCATCACGCATTCCCCTGCCCTTTAAAGTCAGAGATCATTTTCAATTGGATGTTAAAATTCATGTATACGCAGCCCTGAAGTGAGGCCCCTTGTAGCCCCACCTGGACGACAGCTCATTCTTCAGGCTTCATTCACACATTGGCCTGCTTCGCCGCCTCTTTCCTCTCAATGACTGGATTACGTCATCAGAAACTTAGTAAACCACTTAGGGAAACACACACACACACACACTCTTGCAGTTGTGAGGCTTTTCTACCAATCTATGCAGAGTAATGAGCTGTATTATCATAAAACAAGAGCCATTTGCAAAATTGTGGATCTGCCAGATTCGGGGGAGAACTCAGCGTGATGTTATGCAAATGGGTCGACAGCATGAATACTTAGTTGATCAAAGCAGAACGTGACATATTGTATAATAAAGCGCTGGATTTGAGTGATAAATATTGTTTCGAGGGTTGCATCTAAGAAGCGTAGCTGTGTCTGAGTTTTTTTTATTTTCCTTTTGATTATTTTATATTCATCTTTTTCAGTTTTGTCCAGGATGAGGGCTGCAATGACGAAATGATTAATTTATTGATTGGCTGATTGACAGAAAATTATATATTGCAACTATTTATTTACTACTTCTCAAGCAAAAGTGTCAAACTGTCTCTGCACCACAAACCATTTATTTTGATAACACACCCCTTTACATAATGATAGTGGTTGGGACACATATTCATTTGAATTTTCTTTTGGAAATTTTGATAAAATCTCCACTACATCTGGATGGAAAAAGCATTTTATAAATGTATTTTATTATTTCATTAACATTTAATAAACCAAACAATAAATAAAGTGAGAAGGGAATCGTCAGAATAATCCTGCTTTCATCACCAAATGAAGTTTTCTTAGTTTTAAAGGTGGCTCAGCTTCATAAGTTTTAAACTCATATATAACAAATTAAAAGATCTCGAAAGAGAACATGTTTTTTTACAACAATCTCATCTCATTTAAAATTTACTGTAAGTTATGCTGAGTGACGTTTTATAATTGTTGGTTCATTTACAATAATGTTGTTCAGTACAAAAAGACTACTTTCTACTACCTTTATGCTAAAAGGTGATTATCAGAATACTTTATAGCTGTATTGAATGTATGTGTATGTGACTGCACATGTGTGATCTATGAGTCTCATGTGTTGCAGGACATTAAAATATTATTTATCATATCTCCTCACTGTGTTTGCACAATGCATAAACATACTGACATATATCGAACTGTTGTTATATAGCGGTCGATGAAAACTACATCGCAATAATTATTGATATTGTTTAATTGCCCAGCCCTAGTTTCTCATGACATGACACAGTGTTAAACCATAACCTTTGCACTAGTTCAACGTGCCTGAGCATAAATATGAAATAGGTTTAGTAGGATATTTCTTTTTTATAAATTCTCTCTCTCAATAAAAATAGGTTTATACAGAACTGTATCAGTAACTTATTCACGGAAAACATTTGCTTTCCATCATCATCTCCATCCTCCAGTACAATATCCAATTGAAGTGACCACAGCATTATTAAACGTTATGTTTAGGTACACCCTGCATGTTTTAGCTCGACAACAGTTATCTTTTGATAAAGTGGGTCTATAAAGGGGTGTCCTATATTATTTATTTTTAACATTCTGTGCTCAACTTGAGAAAAATGAATGAATTTTGTCGACCTATTAGGAAGGCTCCGGCAAAAAGAATTAATGGGATTGACGAGATTATTGTAGGTATCTGATGAATGAAATATAATATATAACAACATCCAACAACATTAATGAGAAGCTTTATCACTCTTTGCAGATCAGACATGTTCCCCTTGACAGCCTCCACGGGCCGTCACTTCCGCTTAATCACTTGACAGCTGCCATTTTGATTATTTCTGCCCTCGTTTCATTTATATCTGACAGTTGAGCTTTGTTGAACAGTTACAGGATTTATACCCTTTAGTATATCATCTGTAAGACATTTCTGAAAGGTGCCTTTTCTTCTGAGGTGACATTTTTAAACATACAGGTGAGAGCAAATTGCAAAGAATTGAAAAAAAAAAAAAAAAGGGCAGTTTGAAATAAATGGTGCTGAGGAGCTGTCAGCTCGGGAGAAAAAAACGACGAGCGTTACCGACAGCAGCAATGAGAGAATTATGATAAGCTGTCAAAAGGCACGGCAGAGACAACAGCACTTACTGTACACTGATTATAAAGGTGAATTCATACAGAGGCGGAGGAGGAGAAAAGGTGACAGACATGAGGAAAACACGGCGAAGTAAAGTCGAGAGGAGAAATGTGAAGTGTGATCGATCTTGGTTTGCAAATACTTCGGGTTGACGACTGAACACTGCAATCATACAGCCAGACCGGATATTTAATATAATAATAATAATAATAATAATACACTTTATCTGTATAGCACCTTTTTATGCAAGAAATGCAGCTCGAAGTGCTTCACATGCAATATAAATAAAAAATAAAAACATGTTAAAGTTTAATTCATATCAAAAAAGCTGTAAGTAACATCATGACATGTTAAGTTGACATTTAAAAGAAAAAGAAAGAAACAAGAAATCAAACAATTTGAAATTTTTTAGAAATAAAATAATATACTATATTATTGTGTATTATATTATATATTCTTTTAAACATACTTCAGTATCTTAACTTTCTATTATTGGTTGTTTTGGTATGTATTTGTTTCACCTAATTTCGATTAACATATTTAACATGTTCATTGGTTCCACTTTACAGTTACTGGGCCATAATAAGGATGTCCTATTCTATTATAGTGCTGCAACAATTCACACTGGTTTTGGATTTGGTGGATTTAATGAGCGCACAGTTGGAAAAGACGAGTGTGTAAACCAAACCAAACCATCCAGCCAAAATGAGCCTTGTGCTCTCCCAGGTGTCCCCACACTGCTAATACCCATCAGCCCCTGGGAAAAAGAAACATTTGCATACCCTTCCCCTTTTGTGCTGCCTTTTATTTGCTTCCAACCGAGAGAGATATCCAGCAAACATCTCATTTTCAGTATTTACCGAGGTTAATCGCTGCGGATAAGTTATTTGTGAGATTTTCTCCGACACATCTCTCCCGTGTTGTGATCTGTGAAGTCGACTCCTATCAGCTCATCGGCCACGGCGGCCAAGTCTTGCGAGAAGCCAGCTGGTGCCTCAAGAGTTGCCCGAAACTTTCTCAGCCAACCGGTTAGCTTTGCCACTGCCTGGGCGCCGGAGCCAAAACACAGATCCGATGACGGCAGCCAACGTGGCGAAACAGGAGAGTGCATTTTATCATGAAATGAAATCTGGTTAGATTGATGTTACATTTCATCAGCTTCTCAATGTGTTCTGCCCTTTTCTTGAGTTATTATGAGTCTTAGGAATGAATCTGTGCCGAAGAAGCTTTTCATTAACTCCATGGTTAAATGTATTAATTCATAGTTGCACCTGTTGGGTAATAATCACTGTAATCTGAAGGCGACGGGAAGAAATCCAAATTCTATTCGACCAAAGCCTCGATGGGTTTAAAAGTAAGAGCAGAAAATCCAACTACAGGCTGCAGCCGTTCTGAAGAATCTGCTCTAAGCTGCGGAACATGCTGGGACTGTTTCAACGCTGGGGGGGGGGGGGGGGGGGGGGGGGGAGTGTACGTGATTTAGAACAAGGCCGTGTAATGAGTTAAGTCGGCGACGCAACACTTGCAGGGAAGTTGTGCGTTTGTGTGGCGGGTGGCCTGATGCTCATTTACCTCACATCCAACGAGTCAGTTTCCTCCACACTCCCCCCCCCCCCTTATTCATGTCTGGTATTTTGTCAATATGTTTTACATTCAAACATCTTCAAAAGTATTTCTTAGTAATTTAGCAGAACTTATGTTTGCGTCTTAATAGAAAAACAAACAAGAGGGCAAAAAGGTTTACATCCAAATCCATGGAGACAAGCAGGTAAACGACAACTCCTCAGTGTTCTCAGCAAAATAAAGATGGAGACTTAATGAGAAGCTTTTACCACCACAATCAGAAAGTTTCAGTCAAAAATAAAGCAAGGACGAAAACAATTTTCACCACAGTGAGGCTGACTCAGACGGAAAGGAAGCCGAAAAATATCCCTGAGAGGAACGCTGACAGCTTGTTCCGATGACGCACATGATTTCTCAAATATTACCTGCTGAATCTTGTGAATGGTAAGAAGCATTTAGGTATTTTTCCTGTTATAACTCAGATTTTGTCATCTCTTCCGATTCCCTTTACGTCTGCCAGCACTCCTCCAGGACGTCACAAAGTCAGCTTGTAGCCACTTGCTCAAGGGCACTGCAGCAGAGCAGATGTCGACTCAGTCCGCAGCCTGACCTTGTGTGGTAGAGGTCACTTTCCCTGTTCGACTGTCAGAATCAGATGTCATGTATTCCCTACAGCAAATCACAGTGTTTTTAAAACGTCCAGGTCTGATCACAGACCAGATCTTCTGTGTCATTGTTTCGTTTGAAGCAATTAGCACTTTTTTACAGAAGTTGCTGAAACTCGAGTGCTCTTGAAGCTGCTCAATTTAAAATCATACACTACTTTAAAAAGACAAGTGTACAAAAGGGAGGTGTGAGGGTGGATAAGAAAGTCGACTCTCCTGAAGTGCACCTATTGTACAGCAGTGATACGTTCATTTACCTAAGCATTACGCTTCAGTACAGATTTAAACTGTGTCTACTACACTTAAGGATTTTCATTTTGATTCATTTTCAAACTTGATGTCATTTGAACTTTTTTTTAACTTGACTTTTGGAGGAAAATAAATAGCGACAGCTCCACTCCGCAGAACTTCTTTTTTAGAATATTTGTGAACTTTCAAAGATCAGAGCTTTATTTCATTTTTTTCCAAGCTAAGTCCAACTCACACTGCCCTCCTAGGATTCAGTATCACTCGCTCTGTGCTGGTTTAATTCCCTTTCAACTTTCATGCTGTGCACATTGATAAAAGCTAAAGACGAGGGCGGCCTCAGTGCTTTGAAAAAAAAAGACTTGAACACAGTGGGTAAATCGGATCCGCGCTCGTTTCACCTGGGACTGGGAACTAAATGAGAGCGAGTAGCTTCTTTCTTGTAATAATATGCTTTCCTGTAGCCGGAGTTAATCCTGCATCGATGCATTTTGGGTCATCAAACACTCAAATGGAAAAGTAATTGTGTATAAAGTGCGCTCCACTTCCTTCACGTAATATCGGCAATGGGGATTCAGTTCGGGGGCCGACAATCTAAATGGAATCTCATGGTTCCCCCCCCTTTAAGCGTTTTCCTCGCAGGCCGTCCTCAGTGGAGCATTTGATACCGATCAGACAGAGCTGGAGAGGATAAAGTTCAGCAACGTGGAAGTTCCATTTTCTAAGATTCTCTCATATTTGGCTGCTGTTGCCGACTTCTAACTGATGTTTTTCATTCTAATTTCATGTTAATTTCCATTCATTCACCTGCTGAGACACAGTCAGCTGCTCCGTGTGAACACCTGCACTTGCACACCGAGGTAGAGACACCAGCCCGATTCCACTCATCACTGAACGTTTTGCCACCGTCACATTTGATCAAATACGGAATCTGCTTTTGAATGATACTGAGACAGAAGCTAATGGATAAAACTGGCTTCTGAGGAATGGTTGAGGAATGGTGGCACCAGAGGGGCGGCCCCGGAGTGAGAGTGGGTAGTCGGCTTGTTAATATCACTTCTGATCTGCTTGGGGGCAGGCCCACAGGCTCCGGAACCCCCCCCCCGTGATGGACAATTGAACAGCTTCAGCTGGAAACTCAAAATCGAACAAGCCCAGAGAGATGCAACAAAAAACACAATCATTTAATACAATTTTATAAATAGTCAAAGTCCACGTTAAATACAGGCTGAGACTGATTGACAGCTTTTATTTTCTGGGACTATTTCACATCATATCCAGTGACTGCAGTGAAGATGGACTGGATTCTTCTTTCCCAGCAACATTTTCAAGAGGGGCTTGCAAATAGTCCCAATTGTCGAAAAAGTTAGCACTTTGTCACAAAGCCTTTTCACCTTTGATCTATCTTTGGATCTTCTTTAAAAAGAAAGTGATAATGAACTTCAAAGTGTTAACATACCTTCATACCATACCTTCATACCGATAGCTGATGTGTAGCGGACCGATGTGCGTGGATTTAAAGGCCTGACATGAGTTGAATGGAGTGCAGTTAAAAACCAAGCTGCACCAGTTGATTTATACAGCATGGAAAATCATTGGCATTAAAGAGCACATTTATGAACAGGCCACTCCAATAATATTGTCGGTGCCACATCTCATATTCTGCATACAGAGTGTGAGCTGCTGCCGTCTGGTGCGAGGTTTAGAGTTCCTCGCTGCAGATTGAATGGATTTATCCCCGTGTCAAAAATGGATTTGAAATAGTGGCTGATGAAGGGTAATTGTTATGATGTTTGTTGTATAATGGGGATTTTTTTGCACGGGTGAATAGCCCAATACAAACTCTGTGGGATAATGAAGTTAATGGTGAATTTTCTAATTTTTGTACGGTGGCAGAAGGCGGAGACGGATCTTCCATCTTTTTATAAACTCCTCTTCTACACTCATTTTTAAGGCTGAAGTGGTTTTTTCTAATGTTCAAACTCAAAGGAGCTGACTTTATTAAAAAGTTCTCAAGGGAGAGAACCCCCCCCACCCCCTCCCCAAGATGGCTGTAGAATAAAATCCTCACAGAAGCAAACTATTATCCTTCGAAGAAAAACAATTCAAGATGACATATCGTCCATTTCATCAGCCTCAGCACCCGGTGGGTCTGAGACGCGGAGACTCCCCGAAGTCGAGCTGCTTCCCATTCCCCCCCCCGCCCCCCCCATTAGCGCGTGGTCCGGCTCTGCAGCGATGATCCGAATGATTCATGAGAGCGCCACATGTAATTCTTTTATATTGCTGCGATGAAACTTTTATAAATGTCACAGAAAAGAAAAAAAAACAGGGACGTCAGAATTGTCAGGCAGAGCACAGCTATTCATAGATGGCGATACTGGAGTGAGGGCCGGGATTTGGGAAAACTCCTAATGAGTGATTACTGTTCTTCACAGGGCAGTTTTATGTAAATGGATATTCGTCGCGACACGATATGAAGGCGTCAAATATGTATTTCAATGTCATGTGGCAACACATCGGTCCCATTTCAATAAATACTGAGCCGGTCACCTTCAGATTGCTGTGGCCCCGTTATTAATGTGAGAGCCGAGCAGCTGCCACAAGACAAGAGAGTGGAGGGCAGGAGAGCGAGGAGAGGGCGGAGGGGTCCAGTCAGCAAAAGCCAAGACGTGTCAAGGTCACCCGGCCGTCATCAACATAATGTGTACGACCAGTAAACATTGACAAGAGGAGAGCAGCAGGTCCGGTGCTCCAAACACGAGGACAAGAGTCAAATCCAATCAAGCAGCAACAAATCGCTCAGATTTAAATCCTGAAAGTATGCCGGATTATTCGGATCAAGATCAAACAAATATTTCCTGGGAAATCTGAAAATGCCAAATCCCTAGATCTGCCTATTTGCCTGGATATGCCGAAACAAATGTAATGGATTATTTTTTGGCGGCTGCCCCATCGTTCCACCAAGTGGCACTTTCTGCATAATCCTTCTGAAAAAAAGAAAAATTTAAATGTTGTCAGAATAGATACAAAAAGGTTAGGGTTAGGGTTAGGGTTAGTTAGTTAGTTTTGACCATTTTACTCTTAAATTGAATATTAAAAATATTTTTTATCTCTGTGCAGTTTCATGGTTGAAAAGACATATAGACACATTTTATTTTAAGTTGCTTTTCTCTTTTCTGAGACACAAAGCTTTTTTGTAGCTGGAGAAATTATAATTAGTTTGAATGAGTTTTTCCCGTCGTGAATAAAGTTTAACAAAATTGTGATGTAGCGCAAAGTTCTGGGGATAAAAGAACATCAACAAACATCAGCTTTGAAAGCGCAGAATAACCGAGATGCTAAAAATAAGAATATGTTTCCACACAAGACGATGTGTATTTATTAACAGCAAACTGTCAGAGGGGATCTTCCCAAGCATCAGCTCACACGAGGCAGGAAGGACGTCGTTGAATTCAGCAGTGAGAAACTTAACGCGCTTCATTTGTCTTTAGAACGACGATGGCTCAGAGGCCAGGCCGCTACAAGTTTTTTAATAAAGCAGAAAACGTTCTCTGGAAAATGCACTGTATCCACAAAAAGTTGGTTTGACTTCCTCTGACGGCACCGAAGGAAAACAGCAGCTCGGTTTTTTTATTTTTCCTTTTGATGATTTCTTGGCGCTGGTGTGATTACAGAAATAACACACTAGTTCTGCTGTAGAAGGATTTTGCTTTCATTCCCACAGGATATTAGGTATGTGCATAAGGGCATTTACAGTATTTTTATTCCAATGTTTAATAGGCAGCAGTTGCTAAATATTACTTCTATTTTTGCTGTTTTTGTTAAATCAAGGTTTATCTCATGGGCGAAGCCAACCTTTGAAATAAATAAATAAAATAAAAAAATTATAAAAAGGGGGATATGAACCTGAACACAGACTAAAACAACCTTTGTCTAGCCAAGCAAATTTGTGCCAAGACGAGGTTCAATCCCCTCTTCAGTAATTACGTTGTTGAGGTGACCTTGAGCAAGGCAACGAATCTTGCCAACACCCAGAGATGCTTCCCTGCCTCACAACCACATCTACCTGCCCACTCAGGCCATCACCGGTAATGAAAACGTATTAGCCGAAGGTAACCTACATATCTGGCCAAGTCCCCCCCCCCCCCAGTTAACAGGCAAAACATAATGAGATGGACTGTTGACTCACACATTGTTAGTGTACACAACGGCACTTGCTTGTGCCAAGTTATTCAATCTGCCCGGCTCCAATTATTTATAATTAGCGTGTCATTTGTGCCCCGGGTCACGGCGACTCTGGTAATTACAAACCTCATTTTACAAGAAAGCTTCGCCCGAGTGTGTCAACGCCGCGGCTCAGGCCGGCGCTTTTAAAATCTCTCTTTGGATTCGGAGCAGCGGGATCTCTGCGTTCTGTTTGGTCGCTCGCTCGTCTCCCTTGAGTCACTTAACTTGAAGAGTTTCCTTTTTTTTGGGGGGGGGGGAGCAGTTTGGAAGGAAAGCAAATGAAAACAAGGACAGAACAGCTGCCAACACAAATACCAAGTTTGTAGCCTGTTAATAACACTTTAGGTTTGTGGATGCAAATAATAAAAGGAATAAATAATATAATTCCGAGCACAGGTTGTGTCCGAAATACATGTAAAGGATTATATTTTGTTTTCATTGGCAAAACAAAAATAAAACACTTTTCTTGGCAGGAGATCGTTTTTTCCCACGTGAATGAATACACAATAATTAGTGCAATTGACTGTTGTGCATTCATTGTGATCTAACCGCTGTGCATTTGTATAAAAGGTGAATATTCTTGCTCTTAATTTTCCATAAAAGAATAAAGTCAAGTCGGCTAAAACCTTCGATTCTTTTCAATCGAGGCTTTTCTGTATGCGGCTGCCTCCGCTGAGTCAGTTTGACTTGTTTCTTTCTATTGAGGGAGAAGTTTAAATGCACCAAAGAAGCCGATATTTGTGTATTTGTTTTTTCTGGACACTTTAGTATCTTTTCACATATCATAGGGGAAATGATGAATTGATGAAATGAGAAATAAGACAGAAAAATCAATTACTAGCCCCAATAACTATTTGAAATGTTATATTATTTATAACATATGAGCTGATAGATCTGCAGACACATTTCAACATGAAGCGTGAATAACACCACGTATAAATATATCGTTTTAACATCTCCTCTCATTTGTCGGCCATTTTCCCAATGCATTATGGGATACAAGTCCTCTATAAAGATAACAATCGTTATCCCTAAACAGCAGTTCAAAATGGCAAATATATATTATATAAAGGGACGATATTGAGCTAACACTCAAATTTATATTATCTACCAACCTGGGGACTAACACATCCCTGAGCCCCCCCCCCCCCCCCCCCGCTTTATACAAAGGTTTAATTACAGCTGCAGAAAAAAACAATTCAATACCAATAAAAAGCTTTCCGGAAAAGAATCAAATCAAATGAACCCCCTTCAGGGTGCAAACAAGGCCAAATGTTAACTCCTGTCACAGCCAGTTTTTAATGTGAGAAACCTGCTCTCGTGTCACGCAGAAAGAAAACACACAAAACACTAATTTACTCTTAGAATGTGGAATCGATGGACAGGAAGCCAGGACGGAGACTTTCCCTCTTTTTGTTTTGTTTCCTCTCGTTCGTCTGTAAGCAGCGTGGTCTCTCACACACACACACACACACACACACACACCACCTACCACTATTTAAATAATTCAAAGACCTGGGCCTCTGGAGCGCGGCTGAAATATGAATGAAATAACACGTTTATGTATTCAAGGAATTAACTTGAGCTCCGTCATCTCTCCAGTGGTTAGCAGAGCAGGTGAGGGGGGGGGGCTGAGTCGAACCAGTCTGGAGAGATGATTTGAGATGAGCAGTTACACAGTGGCATTGCTCCGGGTTTGCTCTGGATCATTATTTGTTAAAAAACGTTCCTTATGAGCACTTCCTGTTTGTGCCCAACCCCTTCGTTTTGCACTTGGCCGTGAAGCCAAGTAGTAACCATAAAAAGATATTGGATTCCAGTAGAATATCTTGTGTTAATCCAGTAGCAGAGGAAAATCGCTATTCAAGTCGTCAAAACAAGTATTTAAACGTCTTTAACTTGTATCTCCCTTTATTGAAGTTTGAAAGAAAACGTCCCTCTGTGTGGACAGAACTAACGTTACATTGGAAGTAATCGATTCTTAACACGCTGACTGTGTGTTGAACAATTGATCAATCTTTCCTGTCCGTACCTGCAGCTGTCAGATGTGTCACTATTACACTGTTGGTTGATAACAGTGGTTCAAAACTTTAATTGGGATTGTTTGTGTTTGTGCGGTGACCCAATTCCCGGGGGAGGATTTTCTCGCCCTGTTCCCTTGTAGCCTCATTTGGAGGAGACGCTCCCAGCGAAAGGTCAAGGGAGAGAAATCGGGACATCCTTTATCCACAAAGTGCTGGAAACAAAAACAGAGCATCTTCTCACCTGATCCCAAAGAACCAGCATTTGTGCCACAGACTTTTTGGCCTGTTTTTTTTTTCAATAATGAACCAGATTTGATAAATTTTTTTCCTGCCCAGAATGTGAGTCTTCAAGGGGAATTGAGAGCAAGACAAGACTGTCGCTTTTTTTAATTCTTCTGCTTCCGCCATTTGAAAGTAGACACATTGTGCTCATATTCAGGTTCATCCTCTTTATTTGGGTTATAAATTGCAATGGTTTCGACGGTCTATGTTGGGAAAACAACAACTTTTCTCAAACTCTCTTTATTTGGGCTTTTTATATTTCACCAAAAAAAACTATGTTGCACTCAATAACACAACCTATATAACAGAAACTGAAAAAGTGTGTTAGTTTTTTATTGATATTTGAGATTAGTTGGCTTTAGCTAAGATTAGCTGTTTTGAGCTGCCGGTCACAACAGAACTCCCTCGCTCGAGACTCGTGGGAAAGTCGAGTCACGAGGGGCTCTGCTGTTGAAGCAGCTTGTCATGAGTCTGTCTTGTTTCCCACTGATACATGTGAATAATGCAGGTGGAGCTGGTGTCAATGCATTTTGAAATAAAGTTTTGGCTGTGCAGCACGAGGCGCCGAATACATGCTGTGTGTGCAGGAGCTACATGAAGGTTATTGGTTCTCTGGCGCCTCTGAACACCTTCGGCCATTCCTGGGAAATGATGGATATAACACTTTCTTTACTTGAGACAGATTGTGATTTCTGAAGTTTTTCCAACGGGTCTCGTCTTTAACGGAACCCTTTCAGCCGCAAAACTCAACTTGTTGACTTGCGCCGGCAAATCGTCCAATCTGGGAACCTACAAATACAGATATAAAAGCGGAGAGTGTCGACTGTTTACGCCGTCTCCACTTGGCCATGTTTGTGTTCTAGATGTGGACGATCGCTTTCATCCGCTTTTTTCCTAAAGTGCAGTGAGCGGATGACCGGATTCTCCCCGTGTCAGCCTGTGAGCTTTCTTTTCTGAACTCTACTTCCAGCAAAGTGACACTCATCATTTAGACAGCTGGATAAGTTCTGTCTATCCCAGAGGGTCTTTGTAAGCGTTTTTTTTTCTTTTTGACAGTCAGGTAGGGGTCACCTTTGGATAGATCCCTCCACAAGCCCCGTGGACCCCCTGCTGGGTAGGCACAGCCTCCAGCCGCTGGCTCCGCACGTCGACTCGCAGCAGAGAGAAATACAAAAAAAGCCAGAGCTAATGAATCCACAAATCCTCAATCCTACATTGGTAATGACTGACTCCTCTGAGCTGGGGTTGTTTTTATGGTAAGCTGCCCTTTGCCGAGTCCTGAGAAACATTGCTCTGGGCAGAGCCAGACACTTTACAAGTGCTGATCATCCTCCTCCTCCTAAGCGGATTGGAAGGAGAGGGGGGGGGGGGGGGGGGTTGTTTTGACGGTTCTCGCCAGCCTCGGTCAGCGATAAGGATGACCCGGTCATCTCCCAGCAAGCGTCCGCACAACACTGTCTTTTCTCAGGAGAAGAAGACATCACTCTCTTTTTACTGGATGCCCTCGCAAAAAACTGTGTCCTGCCACAATGGGAAAGGGAGAATGTGAAAAGTACTTTCTCAAGTACGTTTAGTTTTTTTTCCATTTAGCCGGTGAAAAGAAAGAGCGAGCTTTAAAAATACTGAGCCGTGTGACTTCTCGGTGTCACCGCTTTAAAAGCTACTCTGCACAGATGAAAGAAGTAGTTAAACCTATGAAAAGCATATTGTGACAGTGCAAGTCAAGGTGAGCTGCGGGATACGGTGACTAGTTTCCCTCTCGACTTTTATCCGCATTTATGAAATGAGAAGCTTCCGCAGCCCACATGTTCCTGCGAGGTGTCAGAACTTCAAGCAGCGCTAGAACGTTGGTGAGATTTAATAACCAGTTTTGATCAAATACGTGTAATTTACAGTAATACGTAAAGTATATAGAGCAATGTTTTGCAGTTTAACTTTTATCACACCAAGGAAGTGAGCCGATAAAACACAGCAAACTGCCACTTCAAACTCACTTCATGCACATTAGGTGAGGGAGGGTTTTTTGTTTGGACTTATTTTAATATTTTGTGTGCAAACTGCAATTTTTTTCTTTCATTTTTAATCCATTTCAATTTCCCTTTGGATTTGTTCTCTCTATAAAACCCCACTGAGACATGTTTGTTACAAAAGGTTTGTTTTTATGACTCACAAAACTACATTTTTCAAAAAAATCTCAAATCAAAGCTGTTGAAGCAATGATCGCATTCATTCAAGTTGGCTAATATTTTGAGGGTGCTTGTGAAATTCAACAATTTCGATAAAAACGTGTTGTGTTGTGACCAACGATGTGAAAGCGGGATGCCTTTCCTGATTAGATCCAGAATCTAGTTTGCAGCCAAATTAAAAGATAAAACACAAACAGGTCTGAAATTTGTCACAGAGAAAGAAAATGCTCGGGATTCAACTACTGTACTACTTCACATGACCTAGAAAACGCGTCCATTGACGCAAATACGCATAAATACCGGCCTCGCCTCATTGCTGGGACAACAGTCAAGTTACGCTGATAAATGAGTTGAATTTCACACAAAGCACATGTCCTTGGTGGACGCAGCTTGTGTTAGTCTGCCGCCGCGCTGATTGATAGTGGCGGATGCTAATTCCATGGCAAATGATGCCATTATTCAGGGGCTCAAATTGAATTACTTCATCCATTGGATCTGCTTAACGTTTTCCCCATGGAGAGTTTAGCAACCAGTGTAATCTCCCCTACTTACTTACAAGTCCCGTTTGTCTTGCTCCGTCTCCGCCTCTCCCCCTCCATTACCGACTCCTCTCATCGCGGTGAACACACTCTGTGCACACTGAGGCAGGTGAACCCGGTCAAACCCTTGGCAGCAGCTCAGTATTGTCACCTGTTGTGAATCAGGACATCAACCGCTTCTCTAAACTGAAATACAGCTTCATCAAAAATAAACAGTAACTTTTTTCTGTTGTAGCTACATACAAGTCTGTAAATAATATCCCACATTTGAGTTTCTTTTAGTGTTTTTTATCACGTTGGGTTTCAGTAATTCCGTGCTGTTTATTCCATTTTGTGTTTTGCACACTGTAACCCTATTCTGTCAAATATGTAACTTCACTGTGCATATTCTGTCAAGTACGTTATATTTATATTTTGTTGCATTACAAAAATAAAAACAAAACCGATGCACCTCTACCTATTTGGGTCTTTTTGCCGTCCTGTGCCTACATGTCCTTTCATGTCTCAACTTTCATCCTGTCTCAAGTTGTTGTGTAAACTTCTTTGACGCACAGTAATAGTGCAGTTTCCCAAACTTGTGCACAAAGTAAAAGTGGTTGTCGCTCAGATTAGCATCGTGGCAAATCATTAATCATGCTTGAGCATGTCTTTTGACTGATAGAGATGAATTTGCTGCAGAAAGTATATAGAATTGAGTTGTAGATTTAATTACAAATGGATACAATTACGTTTTTGTCCAATTTATGCTCAATATTCCTTCTTGAAATTTGTTTTT
Source organism: Pleuronectes platessa (assembly GCF_947347685.1). Taxonomy (NCBI): domain Eukaryota; kingdom Metazoa; phylum Chordata; class Actinopteri; order Pleuronectiformes; family Pleuronectidae; genus Pleuronectes; species Pleuronectes platessa. The sequence goes on from NC_070649.1 coordinate 8,132,833, forward strand.
ATTGCCAAATATATTTAAAAAACCACAATCTCTGATTTAGAAAAGTATTTGGACAGTTTGCTGCGACACTGGTCAGATGCTGCCTTTTTGTTTGAATCATCCTCGAGCAGAGTCTGGAACCTGACAGAGTCCACCTCTGCCAAACCGAATCGATTGGACATAGTTTAGAAAAGGCACGCACCCGAGTGTGTATAGAAGGTCCAACAATTCACACTGCACGTCTGGGGCAGAAACTAAGCCGTGAAGTCCAATGAACTCTCTGCGGACCTCTGCGATAAAACTTCGTGGCCAGACATAGATCAGGGCAAGGGTGTGAAACAATTTCTAAAGCGTTGAGTGTTCCCGAGAGCGCGATGATTGTAAAATGAAAAAAAAAGTTTGGAGCCGCCGGGACACGAGCCAAACTGAGAGCAAAAGTCTCCCTCGGTTAGACCCAGTGACATTACCATAAAACCCAGTAGAGCTGAATACAGTCACATTAATGGGTGGGATTGTTTTTCTACTGCAAGTTACTGGGAAATTGGCACAAAAACAAAACTACAACCTGATTCCAGAGGATTCTGACTCAGCAGGTTTGGCTGTAACAAAGTTTTTTTTGCCAACAAGGAAAGCTACAGTGTTGTTTCAAAGTGGATCTTGACAGAGCTGGGAGCTGTTCTTCCCTCCAGCTGACAATGAAATAACTGGGCACAGTGACGGATGATGCTTCTCCACAAAACGGGTTTTTCGGACTGAAAAAACGTAGCATTAAATTCGATTCAAAAAAGCAAACACAGTAGCTACATGATTTTGAGGTTTGTCCTCCGGACGGATGATTAAAAAAAAACACCAGTTATTCCCGTGTCAGGCAGATTTGTTAGGCGGATTAGAAAGGCGGTGTGGCCAAGGGGGTAGAACGGGCGTTCTCCAACATGAAGGTTGCCGGTTCAAACCCCACTCTTCCCCATCTGCATGCCGAAGTGTCCTTGGCAAGACACTGAACCCCTAAGTGGCTCCTCATAAATGTTGAGTGTACTAAAAAATGTAAGTCGCTTTGGACAAAAAGCGTCAGCTAAATGTAATGTAATGTAATTTCCAATCATGTTCTCCGTATGAACTCCGACACAATCCAGAGACCTTGTTATAGAGAGGCAGGTTTTTTCATGCTGTGAAGACATTGAAGTTTTTCCTCAGGAGCAGCCACGGATATGTGAAAGGGAAATACTCGCATTACCTCGCTAAATCACATTATTTATTGAGTCTTCAGGCTGCAATCATGTTCTAATAATTGTTGTAATCAATCCTGCTTTACTGTGCCACGTCTCCAGTGTCAGGCGACAACACACTGCAGGTTTAACGTGAATATTCAACCTTGGAAAAAGCTGCTGACAGAAGTCGTATTTCATAATCTACCACAGTAGATTACTAGGAAATTGTAGATGTCAAGGGACGCGAGTTTGTCAACAATTATTTGATAACAATGTTAGGTATTAATATAAGCCTATATATATCTATACTGTGTATTAGTTAATCTGAAATTTGGTAACTAAAAATGTCATTAATTAAACTATTGAAGGGCTAATTAAAGTGACTTTTACTTTACTCTGAGCTTTCAGCTGTTCATTGGTGGTAGCTACAGGTTTGTAGTTTAACATCCAGATTATATTCCCTTGGAAATCAGTGATTCCAATTCTAAATCTAGCAGGTTCTTTTCGGGCCCATGTCCAATCCTTCCTGAATGTTTCAAGATAATCAGTTCTGATGTTTTTGCGTAATCCTGACAAACAAACTCGAAGAAAATTCGGAGAGTGCATACCACACGGTGAAAAACATAAAATTCCAGATGTGCCCATTTATCCGGACTCGTTCCAGAATTGAAAGAGTTCTTTCTTGGACCCTGTCCCAACGCTGCCCATTTCACACAGCACATGTTTCTCAGCACAGCGGCAAAACACTCTGGAAGCTGTTGAGTTCTATGAAAGGCGACATCTCACCAGAAACCGAGCCACCGCCACAAACAAGGCAATTTGCTCCGTTCTCCCGACTAAACTTGCTGACAGGATGTGGCTGTAATGTTTGCATTACTGTCACAGCTCCTTCAGCCGCTCGCCACCAGCTCTGTGTTTAAAGGGGGGGGTAGCGTCTGTTTCGTGGGAGCGCCGCCGAGCCCATTTGGGTACAGAGCATCTGAGAGTGGTGAGCCAGGACGAATGAATACAGGCAGTCGTCTTTGCCCCCAAGTGGGAATCCCACAGCGACAGGCGGCCTGTCACTTCCATCAACAACGGGATAATCCCGGAGAAGAGACTCAATTTCATCGGCCTGTGTCTCATCCCAGCGCCAGGATCACCGGCCTATTAAATCAGTGACGCCTCGTTTTTCTCTCTTCCCATCTTGAGGGCTCCTTTTCCTTTCTTTTCTTTCTTATTTTTATGAACATGCATCTCTGTCGAGGCAGATGAAGGACAGACAGTATCGACGGAAAGCATATTGAGTCCTCGGTAATGGCGTCAAAGATACTAAAGGCCTCACTAGAAAGATAGAAGAGTCCAATTAAAACTGATGTGCAGTGAGGAGGGGCATCGATTCGGTCGGGGTCATTTGGAGGCAAGAGGACGATTCAAATGGTGCGACTAATCAGGAAAAGCACACTGAATAAAAAAAAAAGGCTAGGGTTATACTTTATTATTTGGATAAATCTGAATTTGAGAGTGTGAGTATTGGCACGACATCGATTGTGGAAAAACAAGGAACCTTCCACAAATGGAAACTACACAGACAGCAGAAGGGAATCGGATGTTTCTTCTTATTGATCCGACATCAGACTTTAAGCTTTTATCAAACTGTACTTTGGATGATTTCCACGGCACGGCAGCCAATTTGACTTTGATTCTGATCGAATCAAATAACATGTGTTCATTTTGTAGTTTTAATCGGCCTGTTGTTGCTGTTGATCTGGATTCCCAACAGGCTCTGGCCACTGACTTTATGCAAATCACAAAACACAACAACAACAAATCGCAGCCAATAAGAAAACACAAGAGCAAATCAGATACGTAACTTCTCCCATTAGCTGTTCTGTATTTGTACTTCAGGGCCACCGTATTATGTATAAATTATGAATATAGCAAAAGATTATTCTGTGTGTTTTTGCTGTTTATTCACCATCTCAGGTCCAACTGAAGAAAACTTCCTCGCTCTTGCACACAGGCCCGTTTCTTTTCCAAATGAGCCACACACACACAAATTGGACTTCTTAATGTTGAACAGCTGGTACCCCCATTCACGGCTAATGTTGACTAATTGGCCAGTCGGTTAGCGGCTTAAAAAAAACAACGTACAGCACGGAGCCGGAGGACCCGCGATCTCCGCCACCCACATCCACATCTCATCACGTCGAAACAACAGCCGCGTGGAAATGGCAGCAAAGTGGCGGTGGAAGGGATCTTATTCCTCTTAAGACGGGGGACCACAAGGAGACAAAGCATCCTGTCCATCACCTGTACTCCACTTTATTAACAACGCCTCCCGTTCTCCGACCTCCGCCTCGTAAAGACGCTGACATTCATTGTTTTCATCAGTTTCTGATCCTTCGCAATAAGACTTAACGTCGGGATTTGTGTATGTGTGTGTCTGTGTCTGTGTCTGTGTGTGGTGTGTGTGTGTGTGTGTGTGTGTGTGTGTGTGTGTGTGTGTGTGTGTGTGTGTGTGTGTGTGTGTGTGTGTGTGTGTGAGAGAGACTGTGAAACCAAACACTATTAAAAACACAAAAATGAGCTGCAGCACTGGTTGACATGTTGCTTCATTACGAGGAAAACACACACACAAACACAAACACACACAATGTATTTTTGTATTTCTGCTGTAAATACTCACTAGCACATAATTATTTGTGGAGGAAAACAGCCTATATGTTGTTTGTATACTTGCTAAAAAAAACAAGACTGCAGTCTTTTATTTTTAAGTTGGCCTTTAAAAAATAGCACATACTCTCTGTAACCTTTTTAAAAGATTCAGATCTTCATCGAGAATTAATGGGCTTGCGGCAGATTGCCACAGACGCCCGGAGGAAATTGTAAAGTCGAACGCGTTGCTGGGTTTTGGTCTTTTCATTTGATTTGTCGACTGAAGAATATACCTTATCAACACATGAGCTCTGAAGTTTAAACACAGACCATTCTATCTTGTTTTCAACACTGTTCATTCATCACTCCCGCAGCTTTTTTGTGTTCCAAGAAACTTGATATCAAAAAGCGTAAAAAAAAAACACCACATTTGCAGAAATGCTTGTTTCACCCACTAAGCGGAAAAAAAGAAGTTTCCCCCTCCAATCTTTCGCCGCTGTCCTAATGGACTTTTAATGGGAGTTTCAGATTATCCCAGGAAAGGTTGTACTGGTCTTGCTTGAGTCACGGTGAACAGATGGCGTTCCAGGCAGGGACGGGAGGAAAAAAGAAAAAAGGAGGGGAGGAAATCAAAGCGCTTATTGATCCAGCAGCTTAATTAAACAAGTCGAAGTGTCAGTGCCCGGACCGCAGAGTGACTGAGCTTCACAGCATCTGGTACGAGCCCAGCAAAGACACAACACAAAAGCACGGGCGCACGATTCTCAGACACGTGCACTTGCACATGGTGTAGACACACAACTATACCCAGGGATCGAGTGGGAGAGGCAACGTGTCGGAGGCAGGGTGACAACAACAGCCGCACGGGCTCCCAGAGGATTGTGGGATACCTCTTCTGAGAGAAACTCGCTGCAGGTTTTCACTTGCCCCCCCCCCCATGTCTGGCATCTCTTCGTCTTGATTTGCCTCCAAAGTTTCACAACTTGTCAGCATGAAACCCTGAAATTTTCATTCATCAAGTATTTTTTTCAAAGCTCGATGCGTCAAAGTGGTGGTTTTTTTAAGTCGGTCAGTCTTTTAAAAGAAGCTGACCGACACACACACACACACACACACACACACACACACACACACACACACACACACACACACACACACACACACACACACACACACACACACACACACACACACACACACACACACACACACACACACACACACACACACACACACACACACACACACACCTGAGAGGGCCAATATCGAGCCTGGGCTCACTTCCGGGGGCCTGTCGGCCGGGGAGACTGATGGAGGCTGGCAGACAGGCGTTTAGGGAGGAGCCCGTCTGTTCTGTGGCGTGGCCGCGCCAGCCACCATCCATCTCCATTACACACATCCACATGCCACTGGGCAGGGGACAACTCTTCTGAGAGTGACCAGAGTGAGGGAGTGTGGGGGGGAGGGGTGAGAGGGGTGAGGAGGAGGAGGGAGGGACTGTCAAACTCCTGTTACGCCCGTTGTTCCCGGCTCCTGCTCAGCTTCTACATGTCGCGCTCGTGTAAATCACCGACGGGGAGAAAGAGGAGCCGTCAGTGCCGGGACATGATGTGAATTCATCTGTGGCGTTCAGCCTCTGCTCCCTGATACCTCTCTATATCTACACCATGTCATTATTTTGGGCTATATTCGTCTTTTTTATTTATTCTTTACGAGCTTATCTCGGCTATGGCACAAGCAGGGGGGGGGACATTGAGGAAAAGTGTAATCAAGTAAAAACACTGTTAGTTTACTCGCTTAGTAAAAGTAGAATAAGTAAAATTGGGGGGGAAATTTTGCTTAAAAATCAAATCATTGCTTTTAATGACAGATTTTTATCTGGTGTTAACAAATGTTGGTTTAACAGTTAATTTTATGCTCTTATTTTGTTATAATCATGTTGATTTTTTAGAATACTTTGTAGTCTTTACTATAGAAGTGCTTTGGAAAATAAAGTCATATAGTTAATATCATGATTATTTATTATTATCATTCGCAAAACTAATGTTAAATGCAACAGTCCTTTAGTAAATCCTCCTAAATTGTTCCAAAGTTGTTGATTCAACTGTTTGTTAATTGTGGAGGAGGCGAGCTCTATTGGATTCCAGGATTCTGTTCATTTGCCGAGCTCTATTGATCCAACAAACAAATATAAACACCTGAATACCGCGGCAGGAGTCCGCAGATAACGTTAACCTGCAAATATCCAATAGCCTGCCACTTCTTATCAAATTAACGGGCAGGATAAAGCAGCAGGAAATGCGGGGGTGTGCAAACAGCATGGCGGCTGCAGCTGACCATCGCCGATAAAACGCTACGACAATCGGTCTTGTGCAGCACCGTCTGCTCCACATCAACCTCTCAAAGCGCTTTACACTCATATACACAGCCCCTTTTTCAGTCACACATCGTTCACACACTGCTCGCACGACCATCAGACATCAGTTCAATTCCTGGAGGAGCTAAGAGATCAAACCACCGACCAAGGACGAGTTGGTAGACGTCCTGCTCAATGGCATTTGAGACACATGGTCGCCAGCTGTTGGATTCATAGTAGATAGGACCAGTTTTGAAACTATGCTAAATTAAACCATTCTAAAATAATGAAAATAAGGTATTTGACTAAAATCTCCACTTCTCTGCAAGTGACAAATAACCTAGTATTCTTTTATTTTTTTATATGTTTGCCCCTATTGTTGTACAAGGTTTGACAGAGAGCAGACAACAGAGAGAGGAGGGTGACACAGTGGTTTATATGTTTCTATCAACGGCCAAACTATTTCAAAGATATGGAGTGAGCATAAATGGCTGGAGAGAAATATGGTTGCCATGGGAACAGCAGCCAGAAGTCTGCCCCGATGTGAGGGAATTATCAATCCCATTGATCAGGTTCGGCCGAGAGAGGGAACAGGACTAATTACGGAAAGCCTCCGTCAAGTGTCCTCGGATCGAACCCACGGCTCCACGTTGAGCTCTGTGGAACAAATGAGACTTCAATCCACGATAACACAGGGATTTCTGTGTTCTTCTAAATCTACGTATGGATCTACTCACATGCAGAGCATCATCATCATGATCATCATCATCTCCATTTGTCCAATTCTCATTGCTCGCTCGGTACATGTGCACTTGAGGTGTGAAATAACATCCAAGCAGATGTATGTCCCTAAATGCTGTCCAGACCCTATTAGAAATATAGTTTCATGAGATTGCGTGATCAATTTACAACAAACATGTAACAATAACTTTTTTTGTATATACCCAGAAAGCAAATACAACCAAATATCTAGAATTAAATCAAGAAAATAAACCTTTTTACTTCAAATGTAAACAAAGGCAGAGCTTTTCGCTAACGTTTATTTTGTAAAATAAAAGTTTTCATAATGGTGCATGTTGACATCCAGTTACTGTAACCCAGGGGTGTCCAAACTACGGCCCGCGGGCCATCTGCGGCCCGCCATCCATTTTAAATTGGCCCGCCTCAAAAAAAAAATGAATAAATTAAAATAAATTAAAAAAAAATATATATATAATTTTTTTTTTTTCAAACTAACAATTTAATAGTACTTTAATGGCACTTACTTATAGCACTTTGTAGTGTAGCTCTAATTTTGAATATATTGTACTTTCTTGATTCATGTTGTTCTGGGTTTGTACTCTTGAATGCACTTATTGTAAGTTGCTTTGGATAAAAGCGTCAGCTAAATGAAAGGTAATGTGATGGACTATGGCCCACTGTATTGCAGCTGTCCCTCAGAACGCAGCCACCCCCCCCCCCCCCAACTGTCAACAGTCCGCTCCAGGGCAGGGTGGCGTATATAGCGCCTTGAATGGCCCGGACCGTCGTATTTTTTTCAATATGTGGCCCTCGGGATAAAAAGTTTGGACACCCCTGCTGTAACCTAACCCCACAAACCACTGTGGTGTGAGCTCCTACTTGGCTTACAAGAAGGAAAGCTCCACTATACAACTGCAGCCAGCATCAGGCCCGATAAACACACTGTTAATTCCACTCCTTACACTTCAGCCGGTGTTTGTGGTTCTGTAAAAGCTCGACAGACTGGCTGTGCCCACTTTCAGCTGCTAAGCTGTGATTAGGACGATTGCGGTTAGAAGGACTGCCGCGGTCCCGTCTTCACAGAGCACAACAGGCACAGGAGAGGAGGTAGTTCCCCCCCCCCCCCTCAGTCCAACCGGTTCACCTTCTCTCCTCTCCTCACTTTACCGACTCCGGCAGCACCAGAGACAGATTTCCCCTCAGACGCAGGTGAAGAGGGGGGCTGGTGGTAAAAGTGGAGGCCTGCCAGCTGCTGCGTAATCACCGTTTTAACCTCCCTCTCCGTCATTAATCATAGTCAACATGCTCAGACAGGGGATGTCCTCCAGCCGCGTCCACCCCGCGCCGCCGCCGCCGCCGCGCTGTCGACCGGGAGGCCCGAGACAGGCGGCTAATCAGGCAGCCTGCGGTGCAACAGCTTGCGGATGAAGAGTAGTTATATAAATAAGAAGTGATTTTGAAATTCTGCGAGAGTCGATTTGAATGCGTCTGAGGTGCCGAGTCCTGCCAGAGGCTGCTCATTCACCTGTCGTTTAAAACCAGCAGGGATTACAGTCCAGGACCAGCACACGTCACACAGACCTGGGCTTTTCTTTTGCAGTTATTCTTCTTGTTCTTAGTGGGAAAGGGGTAGTTCACAGAAAAGTGAAAATTCACTCATTATCAATTCAACACTAAGCCAATGGATGGTTGGGTGACGTGTTTGAGTCCACAAACGATTTTGAGAGTCTCAGGGGTGAACAGCGTTGCAGTCAAATGCAATACAAGGGTGACCGATTCTTAAAATATTTTAAAAAAAAATGTGAAAAGTTTTGAGTCCAATTTGAATGTCAGCAGTAACGAGGCATTTTAATGTTATGTTTTATTTACAAAGTTTGAAGAATCTGTCACCAATTACTTCATTGTATAGAATTAAACTAAAATTTCGATACAGAAACTATTAAATATCAAGATAACCTCAAGCATATGGATCTTAGTATTTTATATACTTTGTATACGAGTATTTTTATGATTAAATCCCTGTGGCACAAATAGTATCATAACTTAAAGATAAGCAGATGCTTTATAATTTGTGTGTTAAATTAATGTGGCAGCCATTTACGAAAAGAAGATATTATTCTACAGCTTATGATCATTCACTTGATGGTAGTATATTATAGAACTAGTCAAAGTGCTTTTACATTTAAGAAATATTCAACATTCAAATTGAAAATTCAATCAGTCTTGCTAATTTTGTTAAAAATAATGACGTTACTTCCCAAAACAAATGATAAAAAGGAAAGCCCAATGCAATCACAAGTCAAAAACAATATGATCTCACAGCAACGGAGTTTAGTTTATAATCTGAAACAATATTTGGTGCAATGCATGACTGTTGTTTCTGGATTTATGTATATGAAGGATTTGCGGCTGTGGATTATCAGATGGTATTAAGAGGCTCACAAAAGGCAGGATTTGTCGTCTTAAGGAGTTTGTTCTTGTTTGCGGCTGCGAGCGTTGTAAAGATCCGCGGAGACGAGAGACGCCAAATTCGGTGAATCAATTTTCTCCAGATGAGGATTTGCATAATGCCCTCCACGGTATTTCCAACACCGCGCTCGTGACAACTTCCCCTCGTTGCTCCGCTACCCCCCCCCCCCCCGAGCTCCGACTCCCCCTCAGTCATTTCTGATTTACGTCATCTTCCAGCCGCGGTGTTGAAACCAGAAGCGTGTTTGCTACTTGAGATCAGGGTGAGGATTCTGGGTTCGAGACCCCGCAACCCCCCCTCCCCCCAAAAAACAAAGGGTCTGATGCTGCTCTGTCTAATTCAGATCGGCTCCAGGAGTGTTCATTCATGATTTATGCTCATTAGGCACGGCGCTGATGTTGTGCAATTCATTTCTCCCCGGTAAACAGCGACTGGCGAGAGACGAGCCGCGGCTTCACAAACCACCACCGGCGTCGTCTTGAGGAGCGGCTGTGAAGAATGCACCGAGCAGGCGTCGGCTGTTGTCCCCCGGAAAAAATAATCCCCGCCCCCCCCCCCCTCCCCCGACGGTTTGTGAAGTGTGAAGTGCATTAGCGCGATAACACTTCTATTACTTTTAACAATATTGCTGTTCCTCTGCCGCAATCCACTGTTGGTTCTTAGTAACACTTATCAACTCGGTGGGGGGGGGGGGGGGGACTTCAAAAGGCGCTCGGATCTGAGCCGAGCAGGCAGCCATTAGAGGAGAAACAACACGCAGTATTAGGCGCGCTTGTGTTTGACGGCTCCTTCCGCTGACTGGGAATGACAGTGTGAAATTAGTCTAAACTGATCTGGAGCAGGAATCGGAGTTCAACGCTGGGACAGAGGCGCAGGTTTTTATAAAGTGTTGGTTCCCAGTGCAGCGTTGCTTTTCGTGCAACTCCAGCTCCGACGACAACAGCCACAGTCTTGACAGTAGAGAAAAACGATGGCAGATAAGCACTTTTATATTGTTGTGTAGAGTTCTACATTTAAAGTAGCTGCTCAGTTAGTGTTCAAATCAAACCACCACCACCACACCACCTGCACACCAGAAGCTACACACACTTAACAAGCAACCACCCATTCAAATATATAAACATCATATAAAAGCCAACATCTTTACTTGAATAAAGGTCAAAGGTCGCCAAAAGCACTAATCGAGAATTCCATTCACATTCTGTCATCATTTTTACTTTGAGCTACTTGTACCAGGGCTTTCATCTATGGAGCCAGAACAGTCTCAAAAGGATTAAATGCACACAGAAATGAATACGTGCGCAAAAAAGATCCACAAATACATTTTCAATGCACACACAAATATGTTTCATTCCATATATAAGTAAAAAAAATTCACATGTAAAATATAAGATTCATAAACATATTTCCGATGCACACACATATAGAAAAAAAATTCACAAATATATGCATGTAAAAGTATTTAATCTTCATCAAATACATATTTGGAGCTTGTTACATTCATATATAAACTGTTGGACCTGCATTTACAAAGTGCTTTTAATTTGTAAACCTCGCTGCATTTGTGTGTGAGACTTTTGAGACTTTTGAGACTCCCCTGACGTGTTTCTAAGAGGGGATCGTCTGTAGCCAATCAGATGTCTCACTCCTGTACAGCCAATCATGTGAGTGCCATTACACGACGTCATTAAAACGCGCGCAGGCAGCCTGGAGGTTTTTAGCCCGCCAGCCAATAGACATAGAATTAGTAGACGCTGATCCCCGGCTCCTCAGACACAGTGAACGATGACAACAGAAAAAGGATGTTGATGACGCAACAGTTTTTGCTGAATAAAGTGAAACCCAGCGGGTCATAATGCTTATGTTATCGTGTCTTAACGCAGCGGTTCCCCGGTATTGTTTCCAAACTGCGTTGCTAATTCAACAGCAGCAACAGCTTGAAGCTACACGGAGGCAGCTAGCTTCCACACACAGTCAGCACGGACACCCGATACTAGCTACTACCAAGTGTTTGCTTCTAACCTGACGGTGTTTGAGAAACAGTGTCATGAGAGCCTTGGGATTAAGTCAGCGGGTTTTTGCGCTGTTCCCACCGCAGTTAGCATGGTGGCTAGCCCGCTATCCCCGTTATCAAAGTTCGTTATAACCGTATGTGACCGTACACACATGCTGTAAGTGCTCTAACCAGCCACCATCAGCCGGACAACGCCGCTGGCTTAACACACTTGCCACATTAATCATAGAGTCGAAGTTGTGATTTAGGGAATGAAACAGGAAGTTAGAGGTCCGGAAATGACGCCGGGCGGAAATTATGTTTTTAGTGGACCAATCACAGCCAAGTGCTATCCGTGGGCTGTCCGCCATTTCGACGTGTAGTTAGAAAAATGTGTTAAGCCAGCGGCGTTGTCCGGCTGACGGTGGCTGGTTAGAGCACTTACAGCATGTGTGTACGATCACATACGGTTATAACGAACTTTGATAACGGGGATAGCGGGCTAGCCACCATGCTAACTGCGGTGGGAAAAGCGCAAAAACCCGCTGACTTAATCCCACGGCTCATGACACTGTTTCTCAAACACCGTCAGGTTAGAAGCAAACACTTGGTAGTAGCTAGTATCGGGTGTCCCTGCTGACTGTGTGTGGAAGCTGGGGGGAAGCTAGCTGCCTCCATGTAGCTTCAAGCTGTTGCAGCTGTTGAATTAGCAACGCAGTTTGGAAACAATACCGGGGAACCGCTGCGTTAAGACACGATAACATAAGCATTTTGACCCGCTTGGTGTCACTTTATTTCAGCAAAACTGTCGCGTCATCAACAGCCCTTTTCTGTTGTCATCGTTCACTGTGTGTGAGGAGCCGGGGATCAGCGTCTACTAATTCTATGTCTATTGGCTGGCAGGCTAAAAACCTCCAGGCTGCCTGCGCGCGTTTTAATGACGTTGTGTAATGGCACTCACGTGATTGGCTGTACAGGAGTGAGACATCTGATTGGCTACAGACGATCCCCTCTTAGAAAAAATGCATTTGTGAAACAGAGACACGTCAGGGGAGTCTCAAAAGTCTCAAAAGTCTCACACACAAATGCAGCGAGGTTTACAAATTAAAAGCACTTTGTAAATGCAGGTCCAACAGTTTATATATGAATGTAACAAGCTCCAAATATGTATTTGATGAAGATTGCAAATACTTTTACATGAATATATTTGTGAATTTTTTTTTTCTATTTGTGTGTGCATCGGAAATATGTTTATGAATCTTATATTTTACATGTGAATATTTTTTACTTATATATGGAATGAAACATATTTGTGTGTGCATTGAAAGTGTATTTGTGGATCTTTTTTGCGCATGTATTCATTTCTGTGTGCATTTAATCCTTTTGAGACTGTTCTGGCTCCATATTCATCAGATCAACTTCATATTGAGATGAGTGTCATCACAACAAGATGGAGACAAAAAATTATTAAAAGATCGATTTTTCGTCAAACATACATGTGCTCGGGCCCGCCCAGTGCTGCTTTGCAGTCCTAGACATTTTAGTTATTGTTGTTATTTATATTATATATATATATATATATTTATTTGTTATTGTCATTTGATACAAAACACTCATAATTTGGTGGGATTGTAACTAACCCAACATGTTTATATCGCCAGAAGTGTCTTTGTTATTTAATTGTGAAATGTTGCATGCTTTTATTTTGAAATGGTTCCGATAGTCACGAACTTCCTGGTACGACGGAAACTTCTCGAATGAAAAGGTTTATGTTTTTAGCGACCCTCCGAAGAAGCACACGTTCTTATGGTGTCCATGGTTGTTTTAAGGTTTTTCCAGTTGTAATAAGGTGTTTACGGAGATATAGTTTGCTTTTGAAACTTATTTTCACTAAAATAGGAGCATTTTTCAGTCAGTTGGTATCAACTGATTCAACTTATTCAAATACATCTATGCCTCAGTTTCTATTTCTTCATCCAGTTCATCTTTTTACTAATTCCAGACCTTCTCCTTTCTGCAGATCAGTCCCATAGTTGGAGTTGTCTCCTGCTGCAGTTTCGTCTCCTTTCGGCCCTGAAGCGAGCACCTTCTCCTTCTCCTTGTTGACCTCCACCTCACTGCTCCTTCTTGTCTCAGGTTCCTGGTGCAGGCTCCTGGTGCAGACTTGCTTGCATAATCTTAGCCTTCGCCTGACAGTCAGTGAGCTCAGCCAAGCAGTCAAGATAGGCCCTGAGGCGAGCACGCCCTTTCTTGACCTCCTTCGTTATGACACCATCTTTGTCAATCAACTGATGTTGAAGTTGCTCCATCTCGTCCTTCAGGGCCTGGATCTCCTCCTCCTTCTCCTTCTCCTCCTTCTCCACCTCCACCTCCACCTCACTGCCACAGCTTGTATCAGGCTGGGGTGGCTCCTGGTGCAGACTTGCTTCCATAATCTTAGCCTTGGTCTGACAGTCCGTGAGCTCAGCCAAGCAGTCAAGATAGGCCCTGAGGCGAGCACGCCGTTTCTTGACCTCCCTCTTTATGACATTATCTTTGTCTTTCAGCTGGTTTTCCAGCTGCTCCACCTTCTCCTTCTCCTTCTCCTTGTCCTTCTTTATGACATCATCCCTGTCTTTCAGCTGGTTTTGCAGCTGCTCCACCTTCTCATTCAGAGCCTGGATCTCCATCTCCTTCTCCTTCTCCTTCTCCATCGCCTTCTTTATGAAATCATCTCTGTCTTTAAGCTGGTTTTCCAGCTGCCACACCTTCTCCTTCAGAGACTCGGTTCCATATTTAAGAGCCATAATCTTTTTATTGGCTCGGAGGAGTTCGACCCTGAGGCTCATCACAACATCTGGTTGCTGCATGGTTTACAACAGAGAGCAGATCTATCTGTTGATGAAGCTGTTGGAACAGTTGATGCACTATTTTCAGAAGAAGTTTCCGTTCTTGTCTGGATCTTGAAGTCAAATGGCTTTTGTCTGCAGGTGACAGGATGAAATAGTGTGTAACATTTAGATGAATTTACATTCCATATAAAACAATTGACACAGATAGAGAGACACACGGAGAGAGAGAGAGAGAGAGAGAGAGAGAGAGAGAGAGAGAGAGAGAGAGAGAGAGAGAGAGAGAGAGAGAGTGAGAGAGAGAGAGACTCCCCTCCTGCTATGTGTGTGTATCTGGTTGCCATGGAAACTCAACTGATTGCACCTGTTCTCTCACTGTGAAGAGAGAAATCTAAACTCTGAGTGCACCACTCAAACAACTATAATTCAGAAACTATAAGTCCTGTCTGTGAAATAAAGACATCGTGAGAATTCCAAGACTTTGCCGGACACACAGACATATTTGAAATTTGTGAGAGTAAAAAAATGGGGCTGTGTGAGCAAGTTATGCGAGTTGACTTTCCTGAAATAACATTAGACCCAATGGAGAGGGATTGGTTTTTCCTTAAAGGAGCTACACACCTCATGTAATGTGCTCCTAGCATTAACTTAAGCTCCCATCAACTTGTCCTTAAACACATTCAAACTCCGCATTAACCAAAAAAACTCCCCAGTAAAAAAAAGCAGTTTTTGAAATAAATGACTGGGAAAACTCCTCATCATCAATCAACAGGCAAGCAGACGCTTCGATTTGAATTTTAATCTGAATTTGACTGGCAGTAATGGCAGTAGTTGTTTTTTTACTTTGTCTTAAATACTTAAGTTAAACACCAAGGTTGATCTTCCCAATGTTACCAAATCAAATTTTTTGGTAGAATAATTTGTGAAATGTGAAAATATCCTGGTGCTACAGGTGTTTTGTCCACAATGCCTCGCACAGCCTGGCCTAGGCAACCAAACGCTGCTTAGCATCACGTTATCACATATCACTCATTAAGATAAGCAGCACAAAACACAAAATAAGCCAGCTACAATATTTTCACATTTGTCATTAAAGCAACAGAAAACAGCACATTATCAACATGTAACAGCAGCAGCTTCATATTATAAAGTTGTTTCATTTCAAACTTAAATTATCAGCCTGAATTGTATTGGTTAGCATGCTGGGTAAATACAGAGAGAGAGTGAGACATGACTTACCTCAGTCAAGGTCAGAGTGCAATAGCAACTGTCTTAAACTTTAACAGTATTTAAAGCAATCAACAGCCAATCAGAGGTCTCCTATCAAATGCTGTTCATCAAAGCATCAAAGGAGGTATTGAGAGAGGGTCCCTGTCAATCAAAATAATCCTCTATTTCAAATCTTAGCATCTGGTTGCTATGGTGATAGAACCAACTACTGATGAGGAAGTTTTGCGATCATTTGTTTCGGTAAATAAAAACAGGACGTTTCATTTGGTGAGCTTTTAATTGCGTCATACTTGACGCATCTGATCTTCAAAAACAAAGAGAGGTGCCCTACATCCCTCACAAGACCCTGACAGCAGTGTGATGCTACTCTCCAGCTTATTGTATCTAATAGACAACTGCAGAGGTCATTGGACACACTAACAGCGCTTTATTTAGAGTGTAAAACGCATTAACCCGCTCTGTGCTCTGACCCGTTTCGAGGGAAGAAAGAAAGAAAACATAATTCCGAGATCGATAAGTGGAAGGACAAGCGGCAATAAGTGTGAAGAGATGTGGCAGATACACATACACACACACACACACACACACACACACACACACACACACACACACACACACACACACACACACACACACACACACACACACACACACACACACACACACACACACACACACACACACACACACACACACACACACACACAGGCCGTTTCTTTCGGTTTGGTTTTAATTAGTTATTTGATGCAATAAAACGTCCTGGGTCTGACTTGCGATAGGTCGATCTTTAATATTATCCTCCGTACGTCAATATCCAGGTGCCACCCCCCGATCACTACTGTCCAGGCTTTGAGACCAATTGCGCAAGATGACGACATTCGTATCTCAGATATGTTGCCTTCATTTCTGGATGGTGGGAAGAAGTCTACAACACACATAAAAATCTCTTCTAAATTAAATTTATTTGAATGAGGAAAGTATTCATTTGTAATTCATTGGTAATTGTAAGTGAACGACTCAATAATCCCAGAAACACAAGCTTTGCGAGCCAACTTGTCTGATCTTGTTTTTACCCTTTTCTCATCTATTGCTGTGTGATCTTCACATTGCTTTTAAATTGTTTCTTATTGTTTGTCTTAAGACTTTCCTATTGTTGGCTTGCTATATAAATAAAGTATATTATCATTACCACAATCTTTAAGAGGAATTTACCGTGAGGACAGTTTTTCATGTCAAGAATATTACATAAACTGCCTAAAATGTAATTAAATATGATTATGCTTCTTCGATAATGTTACATTTTACAGATGCGTCTGTATCACGTTAAATGTAGATTCTAAATGACAATCAGTAATCCTCACCTCTTTTTCTTAATCTATAAAGCTTTAGGTTTAACTATTTAAAACAACCTCACCTCTGTGCTCTCATTTAAAGTGTTTAAGTTTATGCAATGTCCACTAGTCCTTCCATGTACCACAGTGGCTATAAAAAACAATGTTCAGTGTTTATTGCTATACAACATTAAATCTAAATAGATTGAGTGTGGTTGTTTTATCTACTCTCATAAACAAATAATAAAAAGAAAGCAGATCTCTACAAATTGAATTAATTTGAATACAACCAGGCCAACAGACCCGACTGTAGTTTTACTTTTGTACTTGTGTGACTGTTTACTTGGTGAGTTACTGTGCAGTACTTCCAGGGGTGAGCAAATATTGATCTTTTCTGCTGTCGGCAATAGGAACAACTAGGAACACTGTGGTGATGCTGGTTGCAGCTTTCTCTCTGTAACTGTAAAAGTGACCTGCAGTAATTGAGCCACCACCGCAAATAAAGACCGGCTGCGGGACCCATTTATTCAAAGTTTAGTGAAGCTCTACTCAATACCCAGAGCCCCAACCCGGAGAATCAATAGCTACAGAGTGGTAGCCTCCTGTTTATTCAAAGCTTTTGAATACTGAAGGTGTCCAGAGCCACACTTTGGTTT
Source organism: Pleuronectes platessa (assembly GCF_947347685.1). Taxonomy (NCBI): domain Eukaryota; kingdom Metazoa; phylum Chordata; class Actinopteri; order Pleuronectiformes; family Pleuronectidae; genus Pleuronectes; species Pleuronectes platessa. The sequence continues at coordinate 8,150,262 of NC_070649.1, forward strand.
CTGGTTGGGCCACGGGTTGTACGTTTAATATCTATGCTGTGATTTGCCTTCTTTCTACTCGGCACTGTGCATTTCAAATACTTATAAAGTGCTGTATGCATTTGTAAGGTTCCCCACAAAACGGAGAGGTAAAGTACATGGGGGCATGACAGGTGCGTTAAAACAAGGCTACAGACACGAGTTATACTTTTACTTTGTATAACATCAGCATTTGTAGACTGAAGTGGGATCATCCATACGAATACACTTTAGTTCTATAATGGCCTTTTAAAACTAAAACTATATCCGCCCACAATAGTCGTTTAGTCGCTGTATTAATAATAATCCCCATCCAGACTATGTTTCCTGGATATGAACACCGCCATCGTGTTCATTTAAAGCCAGAATCTGATGCTTAAAGACTGAAGCTGAAGGTACACAGTTGTGGTCTTATAACTATGACAAAAAAATATTACAAGTTGTAATTGCTGCACTATGGTTTTTTGTCTCCATCAACCAGTGGAGTGTAAGGTAAGCTTTTTTCATAATCATCCCCTCAAGGCAGACTTGAGATATCATGTTGAAAAGGCCCAAAACATGATTTGTGAGGTCACAACCTGAAAACATAAAGCCAAGTGTTTCTCTTTTAACGGCTTCACGGTTGCAAATATTCTTAAATACTAATGCATGTTAGAACTTTAGGCCATATGCTTTATTCTTTTTCACTCATAAATACTTTTTTTTGCTTAATCTGATCGGCTCTCTACCGACCAAGCAAAAGTAGAAAGAAAAGAAAGAGCACAGCGACCGTGTGAAAAGATGACGCAGCGGTTGGCCAGGAGGGATAAAAGGAAACTTCACATAGCTCCAGCCAGGGTAAGTGGGCAGTAACTTTCCATAAGAGCACGCAATTAATATACTTAGCAGCTGGACATTCACAAAGGCAGATAAACCACATGTGTATCTGAATAGAACATGCATTGTAAAATCTGATAAAAGGGACTTTTCTATCCAAGGTCTATCCAATTGAGCGAAGAGGAATTTTATTTCCCGGTTCGGTTGAAACACGCCCCATAATCACAGCCCAATGGAGCGGTATCAGACTCACATTCTGACTAGAATTGTGAGTATGACAACGTCAGGCTAAGCTCCCCTGCTATACTAGTTCAATTTTGTATTCATAACGGAAACGGAAAACTGTGTGTTTTCAACATCCCCGATCCTTTCTCGTTCTCTCTGTGTCACAGCACTTTGTACACCGAGAAAGCTCATTTGTGTTTGCGTGTCATTTGAAGGTCCTTGTTTGGACGAGGTTAATGGAGAGATTGACGAGAGCCAAGAGTTCGTATTTAATCCTGTGCTTTTCTAACCAGCATGAGAAACGCCATGTAGGAAAGATAAAGCATTTTGATAAGTGGGCTTAGATTCTCATGCATCATAAGTGGTGGGGGGGCGGCACAGTGGGGCGTGGTCTTTCTATGTGGAGTTTGAACGGTTTGATTCTGTTTGCCGGGCCTGCGATAAGCTGGTAACCTGTCGGCTGCTCGGATCGGCACCAGCTCCTCCGAAACCCTTTTAAAAAGAATAAGCTCTACATATAATGGCAGAACACAACCCATACTATATGACTGTACATGTAAGCCGTAGCCTAATATAGCTTTTACATTATTTTACAATGATTAAGAAAGTGAAACACTTTTAAATGGTTTCGTCCCAGAATGCTCACATCCTTTCACTGAGTTTCCTGGAAATCCATTAAATGTTTTTATCCATAATCCTGCTGAATAACAAACCAACCACTCACCAAAAAGACATGGCTGGAAAAAGCACTCAGCACAGAACACACAATGTACATTTTCAGAAATAACTTTGTCTTTAACACTGAAATTCGAGTTGCACCTGTCGAGTGTTGCTGCTTCAGTCATTATTTGTATCAATTTATCAATAAATAGATTAAACAGCTTGTCAATGGACAGGTAAATAGTGGCCTAACAAGTATTAAGAGTCGTCACCGGTTGCAGCCAATGCATTTTCAGTGGGGTTGATTTTGCCTTTACATAATTTCACCGCCTTTGTGTGAACCCACAGGAATATCTGAAGGGCTTTTAACTCAATCCACCGCGGTTGCAGCCAAAAAATGTGAAAACTGTACATTAAATCTGCAGCTATAAAAAGGCACTCTGAAGAATTTCTATGACTGTGGCGGACGGCGAAGCTTCTGCAGAAATTGGCTCTTTTGCGCCTGAGCCCTCTGCATCGGTTGCCAGAGGGGGGGCTTTTGAGAATCGACAGTGGAGCGGATGGCCCGGGTCATGTGCCATTATTGTATTTTTTGTGTGAAATTGCTCCATCAATGAGGCCAGGTAGGTTTGGAGTGTCGAGGCTTTACTAAACGGGTTCCGGCAATTTCTGATATTCTGATATTTTTTTCTCCTTCTCCACCTTGCCTTGAGTATGCTGATGAAAAACAGATGGTGCGAGTTTGATTGTGCGGCAGGAGAGTTGCCGGATGGAAATGTTAAACAGCCTGCGAGTGGCTGAGTGTACATTTGAAAGAAGCATTGATTTCTTTTCCAAAAATATATTTAATGTGAACGTACAGGTTAATAGCGGCACTGTGCAGCCCTCTCCACACTGATGAGTTCAGGATGAAAACGCCCAGAGTTATTGTTGCCGTTTCATAAACAACTTTCCATCAATATATTGAAAAGAAAACAAGAATGAATCCATCCTGCAAACAACTGTTTCCTCCGTATCCAAAGTCTGATAAATCCTATTCATTTTTCCCATAGTGCTCCACTGTTGTCCATTAAAAAACACATCAATGCGCCACTCTCCTGCTGCTGTAAATACTCACTAGCACCCAGAAATGCGTATTCATTCACAGCTTAAAATAGTCTCACCTTTAATTTGAGAGCTTTAAGTGAAATATTACAGTACTCAGCAGTTTGGGGTTTTATTCTGAATAATATTGTTGTGATTATGCTGTTTAAGTGAACGTGTTACAGAGCATAGTCTGATTATGACTCTTGGAAACAGTTTGTAACCGTCGTATGTCGACGTCCTCAAATGTTATGAAAAATCCAACAGGACAATATGAGAACATGACTTCATAATGCAACAAAGGTCAGAACACTCCGCATGTCTTGATTTAATTAAAGCTTACTCCGAGTATGAACTTCTTGAGGTGAACGTAATCAGAAAACGCTGTTTACATTGCACCGCCTTATGGTTCGAAACGCCAATCTTAATCTTAAGGTACAATACCACTTGAATACAATAAATATATGGATTCTTGTCACAAAAATCAGGAATGTAAAAGAAACGGATGTGTCGTCTGCAGAATGCCGTAGATGAGTGTGTGACGGGTGACTACCTCAAATAATCGTTTAATCAATCACCGAGAATAGAGACTTCAATTGTGAGGAGGAATGCTAAACCAGTGCTAGTGGCTCTGTGTGGCTGAACTAAAGCACAGTGGTACACAGGGACAATGTGAACATGCGGATGTGTAGCAAGTATAACGTGTACTGTGTTAATCCTATGTTTTCAAGGAGTATTAATAGTAGTATTTGGTCAAAAGATACACAGAAAAAAGTTTAAAAAAAGTAATCCATCCAGACTGCAGTCAAGATATTTCTCTTCAGATTACAAAAGGTTGACCTCATGGTGGCGCTACTGGGAAAGCCAAAGTTCATCCATCTTATTAAACTGTTGAATCCAATGTCACTCAGTTCTAAACTGAACCAGACGGGTTTAAAATACACGTCAGCTCAGGATCACCACCAGAAATTAAACTGAGGCTTTTAGTTTCAGATTCATCTACTTCTACTATTTGCTTTTATCCAAAGCAACTTACACTCAGCATTTATAAAGCGCCATTTAGGGGTTCAGTATCTTGCCAAGGACACTTAGGCATGCAGATGGGATAGAGTGGGATTCGAACCGGCAACCTTCTTGTTGGAGAGCAATCCCCTAAGCCACGCTCTCCCTGGACATATTATGAAGAAAGAGGCATCCATTGTTCCTTTGATAAATGAGAATTTACAGTTCTTAAGACCCTTTTGAAATCCTCTTGCTGACACCCTTATACCCACAGACTGATAACTCCCATTTTCTTATTTCACAACCATTCAACGACGCACGCACACACACGCACAGACACACACTAGATGACTTAATGGTGCACACGTCTATGGGCAATGCTCTGAACGACACTGGGGCAGATATGTGGAATTGCTGTTTTGCCAACAGGTTTCCCAGGTAAATAACGGATCAACGCTGCCTTAGGTCTGTCCAGGCTCTTTGGTAACGTCTATTATCCTGGTGTCATCGGGTCAAACTCCTGTTGTCGGGATCAAACCCATCTCTGAAGTTTGAGAAGGTTTTTTTATGCTAGTTAAGCCTGCTACCAAAAAGGTTCACCACTCAGGTCTTTGCACAAGTGAGTATGAAAAATGAACTAATGTAAAAAATATAAATGCTTTTCGTCTGGTTTTGTGGAAGCTTATTAAGGAGCCGCTATTAAAATAAAAAAAACTAAGCTGAATAGAAAGTACAGCTGAAGTTGAGTTCAGAATTTTTTAAAAGAATGATTTACTTTTCATGAGGAAGTCCAAACAACCTTGGGGTCAAGCAAATTGAAATTGTAGTCATTCCATTCAAATGGAACAAATAGAGTTCTTCAACTGTAGAACCGTACACTTGAGTAAAATGGAATGTTCGGTTACTTCCACGGCGTTGTTTTCACAAGAAAGGAAAAATAATTACTCCACATGCGATAGGCCTCGGTCCAAATCTCGACCAGAGCCAGAGGCAGAAAGAAAACTTTCAGAATTATTTACCAAATGTTAGAAGTAGTAGTGCATGTTTTAATTGCACATGTATTCATTCCTTCCTTATGTTTAATATTCACAGATGGATACAAAAGTAATAATTCATGGTAGAATGCGGTTACCTTCACGTTTTTGGAAGATCTGGCATAATGGGAAAATTGGCTTGGAACTATACATGATTGGAATTAGAATATTAGGGCAAATTCTTTTAATTAAACTTTTGCATGAAACTATCCATAAGCTACATATCCCTCCATGCAATCCCTTTTCTCGACGCAGTATTTGTATTTTAAGACATTGTGTTTGCTTCAAACATTTACTCAATAAGACTTTATGGTCAGTCCAGGTAGGAAACACACTCAGTAGTTTAGTTTCACAAGAAAACTTCAAATATACATGGGAGTAATGAAAGACTGTCCTCAGCCTGGCACCGCATTTACATAGTGCGACCTCATATGACCTTTCCGAATAAATCCGCTATCTGAAACTGGCTGTAAATCAAGGATTTTACTGAAAAGACTGCAACAACTTTTTATTACATTTCCCCCAATTACAGAGCCGGGTGAGGGCACTCAAAGAAGACAAGACAGTAATGATCAAACACTCAACTTCCTGCGCCCTTTCAGCTCCACTGTCTAATGCAACATGGCTCAAAGCCGCAAAAAGCTCCAAAAAGCTCAGAGTCTAGACTCAAAAGCAAAAGGTCATTTGCCTGGTCAAAAAAAAAAAGAAATCTTACATAAAAAGTCTGGTTTAAGGAACTTTCGTGGCTTTCGAGAATTTCCAGTTGAAGGTCTCATTTAAAACACAAAAAAACGGAAAGAGAGGAGAATCAGTTGTTTATCTACTTCATGTCTGTAGTGCAGCATCATGCTTAAAGACTGAAGCTGAAGCTGCGCAGTTGTTGAACCATTGAGAAAAACTTACATTAGTAAAAACTGAAAAATAAGGGAATCCTAGTTGTGGTCTAGTAACTATGACAAAGGAATATAACAAGTTGTAATTGCTGCACTGTGGTAAATTAAGTTGTTTTTCATTATCATCCCCTAAAAGGCAGACTTGAGATATCATGTTGAAAAGGCCCACAACACGATTTGTGAGGTCACAACCTGAAAACATAATGCCAAGTGTTTCATCAGGGCGGTAATTTTCCTTAAGACCACGCAATTGATGTACTTAGCAGCTGAACATTCACAAAGGCAGCTAAACCACATGCGTATCTGAATAGAACATGCATCATAAAATCAGATAAAAGGGACTATTATAAACTTCTGTGTCCTTTTTAAAAGCTATACAGCACGTGTAATTCAAATGAATCACCCTCTCTTTCCTGTAGATAATTGCCTTTGGGTGTTTCTCTCTCCAGCAAAGCAGCATTTGTTTTTTAAATTATTTATTCATATAACAAATTATTATTCTTTACACTTCCCCTCCAGAACTGTTGATTTTCTTCTGGCCGGCCAAATCCGGAAGTCCAAGGTGAGCAGCGGTGGAAATTTGCTGTAATGAATAAACCATTTCATGCCACCTCTCAACACCACCATTAAGCAATTTGTTTGACTGAAAAAATCTTTGTTTAAAACCAGAGTAGACACATAAAAAGCCCGGAACAGTAAACAAAATAATTCCACTGATCTATAAAGAAATATTCTGACATTATTTCTCAACTACTGAAGTCTAAACTCTTTTGTCCCCGTCAGGATCCTGTAGATCATGACCCTGGTTTTCCAGTGATCTGATTGGTCAGTAGGTCACTGACGGGTTTTCATCCCTTACTTTACCTTACTAGTGGTTCAGCATTAGTTATCATTGTGATTTACCCCTGCTAGAGTTAAACTACCTAAGCCCGGATAAGCAGAGGAAAATGTTTCAATGGATTGATTTGCCTTAACTTCCCTTTTTGGCAGGTTTTAGAATATCAAATAAAAACTACCATTTAGAATGTGGAGAGAAACTAATGCTTCCCCAAAATGTACTGCATCAATCAAAGCTACCTACTGTGGACCTGTGCTGCAAATAGGGCTTAAAGTGAATCAACTTTTCGAGGAAACGATTTCTTCTTAGAGTTCACCTCTGTGACGGGCACATTTCTTTGTGCCATTCTTCGCTTTCAAGTGCTACAAGACGGCACAAAACGACCAAAGTAGAGGTAAGAAAAACAGCAATAACAGCAGCCAAACACTGCTATCCATCTCCATTTACTGCTCAGGCTCCTCTCTCTCGGAGACGGAGTGCCCTGCCTCGCTTTTTAGCAAAGCTCAGCTTCCACTTTTCTTCTTTTTTTTCCCCCTTCAACTTTTCCTATCGGCTGCGAAAGATTTGATTTTTATGCTTGGAGACAGGGGGGGGTTGCCACAGAGGTACACACTGCACATCTGGGCAGATCATGAAAATGAGGACATTTCCACCGTGACATGAGAGGGAGATGAAGAAGCCTGCAGGAGCCCCGAAGAAACATGCACGTGAGACACACGTGTGTAATTAAACAGATTAACCATTAGTGACAGGACGGTCTTCCATATCCGACGGATCTTCCCATGAAGGCCTTTCCACTCACATTTGCTGCTTCGTCTACAGATGCAGGCGGAGAAGGATTCTGTTTGACGGCACGTTAATTCCCTCTGGTGGATTATTATAAGGCCTCCCGACTGTTAGTTAACATGTTGCTGTGGGTTTCATGCCGTTACGGTGAATTCCCACAGCGGCCGGCCCTCCGAGAGCTGAATAACACAGGCGGACCAAACTGTAACTGCGTTGGATTGAACGTCTCTGACGGAACTTGGGCCCAATGTGCGTCGGTTCCTGTTACGGCCTCGTTGTTTACAAGTGGACGGGTTCAGGCACCTGCAACAAATATCTCAGATCCCTAAAGCTACATTGGTATCCGGGAGGCAGTGTGAACACTATCCTCTGACGGCCTCTGACCCAATACAGCCTCATAATTAACTGAAAGCATCTCTGCTCTTCTCAGTGTTTCCCATACGTTGATGTATTTGTAGCGGCCTGCCCCAATGTCAAAACCCACCACCATATATTGATTTTCTTTTCTCTTTTTATTACTTCAAATGAGTAAAATTTTATTTCCTTGTAGAGCTGTGCACAGGACATCAAGTTGCTCCTCCTGCTGCACACTCTCTCTCTCTCTCTCTCTCTCACACAAACACACACAGACTCGTCCGTCATAGTCTGACTAAAATCAACAATGCGTTTGTTCTCTGCAAACTGCAGCGCTGTACTTGTTTGTTTGCATGTAGAGCGGGGAGGGGAGATCGGTCACAAGTGCCCCCCCCCCTGCCCCGGGACACACATGGAGACACATTTCATTGCCCAGTGACAACTGACGTACTTAAGAGCTCGGGATCGGAATCACCCGAGACGCATGTTGATGATAAACAGGAGCAGAGACGTCGCTGGTGGCGTATTCACTCTACGACCGAGGGACTCTTATTTCTGTCTGTTAATACCAACGAAGAAGAGTAGCAGAGGAAAGAGCACAGAGCCTAGACCTGAGGTGGAGGAGGTACTCAAACATTTTACTTGATTTAAAGCGCAAATGAAGACACAAAAAGCCACTCAAGTGAAAGTAAAAGTACTACATTAATATCTCTACTTGAGTAAAAGTTAATAAGTACTTTTGTAGTGGTGGCGGCTTCACTTCTTGGTGCTAATACAGGCCTCTCTGAAGGAGGCGGGGTCTATTGTTACCCGTTTGCTCTGATTGGATCAGTGACATTAAGGGCATTTGCTGATATGTTGTGGCTTAAAAATGAAAATATCAGATAACAAATCTATTTAAGTTAAGTACAGATACATGAAAAATGGACTTAAGTACAATATCAAAGTAAATGTACTTCACAGGAAAGAAAGGCATAACAAGGTCCATGTGTTGCGAAAGCACACAATTGAGGAAGTAGACTAACTCAATATCGCTGACTTTGGACTTGGGAGCTCGAGTCCATTTAACGTGTGCTACAACTGCTTCAGTGTGGAGTTTGCAAGCTGTTGCCATTCACCAGACAGGGAGAGTTTACTGACAGCAGCCATTTGGTTGCATTACGGGAGGCGCAGGATGCAGGGCTTTTAGAGACTGAGCCACTCAGGCGACTGAAAGGGGTTTTGCTGCACAGATTGTTTTAAATCTCACAACGCCAACAACTTCAGTTACAAGTTTGAAATGCAGTTAAATACAAACAACTCAGCCTGGCATAAAACTGGAATAAAAGTCCTGCTTTAATACTTCATCAGGCACTAATTACAAGCAACATCGCCCCCTGCAGGAATTTGAAACGAACTTCACCAGAGACGCTTTCCCCACCTATATTCTGAATAAAAGACTCAATTAACTACTCATAGAAGAAACATATCAACTCAAGCTGAGAGGTCGGATGTTTTTCTGACTTATTAAACACACACAAAAAAATCATCTTTGCATTCAGCCGCTCACCCAGCAGTGATAAGAGTTTGATGGGAGGCATTCGCCGGCTCTCACACCGAGAACCTCCAGGTTCCTCGTGACTGAGCACTTGACGTGAGATTTACCGCTAAAGGTGAAACAAGGTCGACTAAAGAGAGACAATGTCCCATGATCACGTGCGACATTTGCATCGTGTGTTTACATCACCACCTCCCGGAGCCCCTCCCCTCCCGGCGTCCGTGTCCCGGAGTGATTAATGGTTGCTCATTGTGCCACACACTCACCTGCACACTCAGCTGTGATTGATGGCTCCGTGCGCCCGACAGATGGACGGATGTGTCACGGCAGAGCGGCCTGGCAGGGAATCGACACCTCGGCCCTGTCGCTTTCTGGAGGAAGCTGCGGGCGAGGAAAGAAGAGAAGGCAGGAGAATCAGAGTCGTTTTCAAAGCGCTAATGGCTCAGATGTTGTTTTCTGTTGTCCGCTGGTCAGGGAAAGCAACTGGTTGACATTTGTTGGGGGTGGAATATCCGCAAGAAAACATGAAATGAAAGTGACAGGTGACCAAGTTAATGTGCCCCCCCCGAGGGAATGTTTTCTCCGGGAAGCTTTTTGATAGGAAAAAACAGTGCCTCGCCGAGTCCTGGTGGCTCGGTTGGACACAGTGCAAGGCTGCACGAGTGCGACAGCCGAGCTCTGTTACTTTGCTTTACTGGGTTTGGACCAGCACAGTCGGGAAGATGAGAGATGATGAAACGGTCCGATAAACAATCCATGTGTAGCAGGTGGTCAGAGAAACAACACAGAGAAATCTGAAAAGACGCAGTAAACTTGGTTCTGTGCATCAGCTCGGCAGGTTTTGTTGTTTTCAGGATGTTGTGTGCAGATGATGGCGCCAGGGGAAATCGTGCAAACAGCCCCCCCAAAAGTGAAGCCAAATACTCTTCATCGCCCCCTGGCGGGTGGCTGCAGTACAGATCATAAACCCTGCCTCCTCCATGGTGGTAGATTAGGTAGTTCTCATCACACTGGTGTTTGTTGAAGTGCTAATCTTCCCAGTAAGTTGGTTTTATTTAGTTATTTGATGCTATAAAAGCAGCTCCATCTAAATGATGTCAAAGGTGCAAAATGGCAAGTGTTAAGTCCATCTTTATTTACAGTCAAGGGTGAACACCAAAAGCATTTTAGAGAAATATACACAAACGGTTATATCATTATCTTTTATATGATTCCTGTCCTTGTTCCACCTCATTATATTTATTCTTTTTATAATTTTCATGCAAAGAGTGAAAGAAATGAAGGTTAGTGTGATAAGAGCACGCCAGCGTCTCGAGGACTTAATAAATCTCTTGAGATGGTGAGAATGTCTTACAGCAAATACATGTTTACGACCTGTGTGGGTGTTTATGCACCAATTATACAGCAAAACACGGCTGAACATAGTGATTTTATAATCACATTTTTATCCAGTTTTGTTTACCATTTTGCATTGCATGCATAAGGGGTTCGCGGTTCAACGCCACCTACCCACCGACATCACTTTTCCATTAGAAATAAAATGTTCTCCATAGCATCTTTAATCACGAAGCCTTTTCTGAAGGACAACGTGGAACAGTAGCACCGTCTCCTTACTTCCATTCATCATTCCATCTATTTGTGAAACAAGTCTTATTCGGTTGTGCCAGGCAGCTTTTCTCTCTACTGCCCATCCGAACCACTAAAGCTCACTTGTGCTGCGTTTGAAAGACGAAGCGGCAACAGCAGAGAGATTCGGAATTCTCGGTGGGTGCAGCTGAAGCGGTTGGTTTTTCCGTAGCAGCGGCAGACAGCGCCATAAATCATACGTCTACTAATGGCAGCTCCAAATGAGCCCTCTCATCAGACAAGACAAGTGCCGTGCTTTGTGTGCTACTTCAGGCTCCACTGTAACATCTGTGCACTCGCACACTAGTGCGCATGTGATGTGTGTCGCCCTTGTATTCATTAAGGAATTGTCTGCCGAGGCCCTAACACTTTAATTTCGTGTAATTTAGAGCGTATCTGAAAAGCAGGGCTGTGAAAAACAATCAAGAGCAGAGTTTTCTTCCTGTGAACCGTCGGGTGTTTGTCATTTCCTTCTGCCGAAAACACCCGAAATAGAAAAAGCTCTCCTTTTCATCGACGTGACGAATAAGCAAATTTTAATTACATTCAAATGAAGAACTTGTCAGTGTCGCCTGTTTGCTTTGGCTTCGTCAAGATACGAGGGGATTTTAATTTCAGAAAACACATGTTCTTTCTCCCCAAAACATTATTATACCCTTACATTTCTAAAGCACAAACATAATCCGGCTTTCTTAAACGATCTTTGTAAATTATTGATGTGTTGAGACAAAAATTGAATATCTACCCGATGGAAATATAAAAAATAAAAACAGTGACATTTAAAGTGACCAGTCGGAGGAGGGGTGAGGGCTTTCTGGTGCCCTCATGCCAAAATGAGGATAATCCAACGAGTGATACGACACCCAGCTCCCAGACCATAAATTAAAAGTCCTTCTCCACAGGACCACGACACAATTGTGCCGTCCCACCCCAGAAAGGGTCAGTGTCTCTTTTTTAAAGCCCCCCGCCAAAAAAAAACCACATTGAATGTTGGCCTTTTGTTCCATTTGGCAAGCGTATAATGGGAGTTTGAGAGGGGCTACGCTGGTGCTGTACAGAGATAGGAACTGAATGGAGGGGAATGTAATTACTATACCTGTCTATGCGACAATGGCTAACCACCTCTGTCGCCCCTCACTCCACTTGATGAAACCAGACGGCAAGTGCTGTATGATTGTGGGGAGCACAAAAGCTGCGACTCCCGAATCAGTGTCTCGCACTCGTACTCCGACGGGGGGGGGGGGGGTATATATGTCTCAGTCATCTTTTAAAAGTAAATGTGTGTATTTGGACGTGAGCGGTTTGCTTTCAGCGCCGGACGACTGGTGCTTTCTTCTTTATAGCACTTCCACTTTCTCTGTTCTTTCTTTTTGGTTTCTATAAATTTGTTTTCTTCGATAGCTCTGGTATTTCGCATCTCTCGGAAGTCATTTTAGACTTGCTCCACATCGCTGTGAACGAGGGCCAGACGTTTAAATAAAGCCCTTTTATTTTTGCATAAAACATAACTTTTAAGTTGACGCATAACAAAAGGCAACGGCATTATCGCAAATATAAACAATGCAGGCGTGCGGACATAAAAATAACGGGGTGATAAAAAAAAAAAATCGCAACCACTTAAGCGCAGGGAGGAATAAATAAAATGTCCCGGGGAGGCAGCCGGGAGAAATCCTCTCGTGACTTTCTGTCGTATAAATTCCGTATCAGCTTGTTCCAGGTCTTTATTGGAGCCAATATTCTGCATATATAAAATTACAGCTTCTCATTTGTGCAGGATATATGCAGGGGGAGATCCAGAGGTATTATTTTAATCGCACCGGTCCGGATAATTTTAAGTCTCCCGAATGATGTCAGGTCACATCCTCTGGTCTTGTCGAGGGTGAAAGAACTGCTTCTACACAAACCTAACAAGTAGATGATTGCGTTTTTTGTTCTGGGTTAACCATCATTGTACGTTTCAAAATGTGAGGAACGTTTTTTATGTATGTGAAGATATGAAGAGACTGAAAGTAAATCCTAAGTAATGGCTGCAAATACAACAGCTGACAAATGGTGCACGTTATTTTGAAGGTTGGTGCAAAGAAATATATCTATAAAAGAAGAAAACAGGCCGTGTGTTTCTCCACCAGAACACCAATCACTTGCTTAGCTGCCATAGTTACAAAGCTTGCGTGCGTGTGTGTGTGTGTGTGTGTGTGTGTGTGTGTGTGTGTGTGTGTGTGTGTGTGTGTGTGTGTGTGTGTGTGTGTGTTCAACATTGATTATGATTACATTTACGTTGTGCGATGTTTTGTTCGGGCTGAACAATGCCTAAAGACAGGAAGCGAATCAGGCACAAGACACGCAAGGGAAGAAACTACAAAGTAAAACAGGAAATGATCAGCTCAAACAGAGAGATCCTAGTTTAGGGAAAGGTTCAATCAGGGAGATCACATTTCTTGAGATGAAAAAAGATGGATGAGGTGGCATTAACATGAAATAATGAATTTCGGGTTAACTGAGCTTTTTCAATGTACATGTGAAAATATATGTATTTTTTCCTTTTCACTTTGGAACCTCATATCCACATTTAGTTTGAAGTTGTTTTTATGAATTAAAAAGATTCTGTATCCACACTTTTGAAACTAAAATATAAAAAAACTTATTTTAGATGTCTTTGTGACTTTATTTTTTCATTTCCCTCAGACTAAGGCTTAGTTTTCCGTGAAAATACAAAGTAAAGTTATGTGGGTTTAAATATTGTCGGTGTATAGAGTAGAGTCTGGGTTCGGCTTTATCACTTCCTTATACTATAAAATAAGTCAAGCTCTGTTTTTTGTGAATACAGTCTCATCTCCTTCGTGTCTATTTAATAAGGAGCTCCCCCCTCAAGATCATGACAACTCACTGCAGTATATTATTATCTTAATATCGTATCACAGATGCCTATATTCTCCATTAAAATATACATTAGCATCAGTTACATCCTCGGTTATATGATCCTTGAGGAGAGCAAGCTGCTCATCGGGTCCCTGCAGCTTGTTGGAAATGTCGTCATTGCTCCTCCAGTGTATCTTGTTGCATGAGCCTCCCGATTATAGAGGCAATACACTGTCAATGCACCATGATGTCACTTTGTGATTAACTGAAGTTGATAAGGAGGACGAGGAAGAGGAGAGCGTGGGTGGCGATGATGGCACTGGGATGATGTAATGTAATCCCTAAACAGGATCTCATTCTGGGCATGACTCCCCCTCTTTTGGTGTTTGCTATCCACCGCTGTGATCAAACTTCAGATTGGTTTACAAGTGATTAACAAATAGACGGAAATCTAAAACCAAAGCACCGGCAAGGGCGAAACTGTCGTGGCCTTCAAAGTTCAGGTACCTGGACGTTTCACGACACTGACAATGATCACAGATTGCCGGGGGGGGCGACTGCTGGCGAATGCAGTCAAGCACTTGAGGTTTTTCTTTTTCGTTTCATACGGTCAAATTATGTTTAATTTACTTTTTTATGTCTTTAGCTTAAACTATTAATGTATTCAGGGATAATAAAAGAGCCTTGGTGGCTGTTAAATGGATCAAATTTGTGACATTTCAATAAGCTCTTATCCTTCAGCCTGGCTGTGACTGCAGCACTTCACCATCAAATCTATTTTATCGCAGTTTTGACTCTTGACAGGAACGATTTCTTGATGGAATGGGCAAAGAATGGCACAGCAGTATTTATTCAAATACAGATTTCACAAACCTGATTTATTGGAATAAACTTATGGAATCTCAGCACAGAGAAGGACGTGCACAGCACCCAGCAGCAGGAGGACAAGGTTAGAGACACGCTGGTCAACGTAGAGAAGCATTTAGCGGCTGAAGCGGAGTTTGTGGAGAGAAAAATAATCATAAAAGTAACACTGAGTGTAAATGAAGACGGACGAGTAACTGCTTCCCAAAAGTAAAGCCAAAGCTTCACAATCGCCCCCTGGTGGCTGCAGTACAGTTCATTAACCCATATTAGTAGATGGGATATGCTCCAGATTAAAAAGTACATGTTACAGTAATTTTACCACAAAGATGTTTTCATTCCTCTATGTAGTTCTTATTTAATGCTCTTAAAACAGGGTGAAACACCATGATTGACAGCTGAGAGTGACTCCTGATTGGTTGGCATGTACCACCGGGACCTGGATCACTACTGCACAGACTCCAGATCACTAACACAAGTAAACAAATAATGAAACACTAAGAACAAAATGAGCAAGTGGTGCTTTGCCTTTGTGGAGGCCGGCCCCCACATCAGCTCCCACAGCCTGGATATTATCACATTCACCGGGGTACAAGGTCTGTGATAAGATCCACAGACGACAATAGAATTAGGATGAAGTCATCCATAAAGTAGATGTCAGTTACCACTGTTTTTTTGCAGGTTTCTGGAGCCAGAAGATCCAATATTAGGAGACAGAGTGGCGTCCGGGGAGAAGATGAAGGATAAGCGAGAGGGAAAATCATCCCAGCCGAGCTTGATGGATTGATTCTGAATCTAAAAATAAGCCAAAAAATAGCATAAGCAATCATGTTTAATAGCTAATCTGCCTAAATTAGCTTTTCAGGCTGGTCTTGCTGATGCAACTTGAAATGTAAGAGTCCACAAAGATTACAGTGCTTGACGTGATTACAGTTCTCTAAACTCTGAACAGACACTGTTCACGTTCTAACACACAAATCCGTGGTTGATGTTCGACTTTGAGAACTTCTCATTCAAAGAGAAATTGCTGACTCTATATGTGATAGGGACATTGTGCAGTTTCGAGCACCATCCAGCTCTCTTTGTGTTTATATGTCAGGGTCCTCGCAGCCGCCGGGGATTCGGTGTCCCGCTCAAGAACTCTTCAGCTGGGTGGACACTTTTCCGAAACAGGGACTTCAGTCCGACTCTCTGTTTTCAGAGTCAGGAGTCTGTTTACCCACTGGGACGCGCCCTGCCACTCCACAGTGTTCTGCCGCTCTTGCAACTGTGAGAAGTGTCGAGCGAGACGGCGTTTCTTTTTAAACTCTGGCCTTCCTCGCGTCCGGGTGACAGCTGCTGAGTCGGCACACGTGCGCCCGCCCTCCCGAGCACAATCTGAGCCACGGCGGCGGGCGCTGACGATGCACAGGCACGGGGGACAATCTGCGGATCGCCGGGACTCTTTGTGATTGGCAAAGAAAGATATCATGTGGACGGACCAAGGCAAAAGCAATTTTCCGGAGCTGAGGGGGGATATATTGAGGTCAAGTGAACTTCATTTTTCCCCCACATTCACTTTACATGAAGTCTGCTCTCTAACACATTCATTATGTCTGAACAGCAGCCCCATAACAGCTCAGAGCCCAGTCCTGAATACTGATTTCCTGAGCCCTCATGATGTATTCATGCACGGTTACATTACATGCGACAGCAGAGGGGGTGGTCTCAGCAGGGGGGGGATGTTAAAATAAAAGACCTCTTCTTGGACTAAAAATGTGGATAACAGGGAGATACACCTGTTTTTGATTTGGTGCCTGCCCTTTGTGAGCCACATTAACAAAATCTGAAATGTCTTAATGTCCCATGCCGATGGAGGTGGAGGGTGAAGTGTTTGATTCCACAAAACACTTTTGGAATTTCACGGATAAACAGCGTTGCAGCCAAATCCGATACCAGTCAAGTAAATGGCGACTCCTTCTTCGAATAAACAAAAAAACAAAATAGAAAAATAACATAAAATGCCTCCAAACTGCTCCTGTGGTGTCATCCAAGTGTCTGTGGACTAAATGTCGGCTGTTATCTTCCAGCCCGAAGCCGTGTTCACATTCCAGCGAACACTCTCGCGCCTCTATGCTGTTGCCCGAGGGGCACGACATTAGAGAAACTCGCAATTTCACGAGATAGGTGACTGCGGTATTGGCGGCATTTTATGTTTTGTTTCCGTATTCTTTGAACGTTTGAAGAATCTGTCACCAGATACTTCAATTGTATTGGATTTGGCTGCAACGCATTTACCCCTGAAGCTCCAAAAGTGTTTTTGTGGACTCAAATACGTTCAACCACCCCTCCACCGGCATAGTGGTGAGTGGATGATCGGTACATTTTCCTTTTTTGGGTGAACTATCCCTTTAAGACTGCAGACAGAGTGGAGCGTGTCCTCCTTAACGCCCTGGGATAACCTAGAGGAGCAGTAACACCTCCCATGATGCTCCAGGGTTCTGAGGCCAGTCTTCACTCGCCACTGCTCAATTGCTGCAGGTCACTTCTAGAGTTTCAGAGATAAAGCTGCGACCAGCATCACCACGAATAAAGTCAAAGAGGAGGCGACAGAGAGAAATCCAAAAAGGAAAGTGTGAAGACTCAATTTCACAAGTTTTCCTTTACACGCTCCAGGGCCAAGACAGAGTGGCAGAAAGAGAGCGCGAGGTAATACGTCCTCAGCTGCATGATTTCACACGTTAATGTCTGCCTGCGATTCTGCACAAGGCGTCTCTCTCTGGGTTTATTGACCGGGTCCTTTCTGCCTCGGCTGCGTTGACCATCAGATCAGCCATCCTTTGCTTCACAGTTTATGAACTTCAGAGCGGCGCGGCCAGGAGCGAGCAGATGATGGACTGCAGCGGCGTTAGAGAGAGAGACAGCGGAAGGAGCCAAGGCTCAGCCGCTCCTAGCTGTTTAATTCCAAATGAGGGGGATGACAAGGCATCCCGGGAGTGGAAAGTACGCGGGGACTGATGTGAAGTAAATAAATCACGGCAGCGGTATACTAAAGGCACAAGGGCCTGTGCTACGTGAGAGGTAAATAGGAGTTTTCAGATCAATACGTATACACAAACGAGCTAAGGGCAAGCTTGTTTGTGTTCTTGCTGCACTTTGGCTGCTAACCTCTGAGAATAGCTATTCATAAGAAAGGAGTCTAGTGCCTTTTTAGCTGACACCTAGATGAGTAGATCGCTGCCACTCTCAAAATGTCAACTATTCCCTTTAAGGCCACTCGCTGAATAGATAAAAAAAGCCTTCCTCTTTAATTTGTCTCTGCCTGGTAAAGGCGTACCTGTATTATCTCTGTTTTGTTCCACCGCTGTGGTTCCATCTTAATTTGTCATTTCCCTGAAAAAGATGAAATTCCATGTTCCAGCAGCAACAAAAGCAAAAATCTTCTTTGCACCTGTCCAATTTCTTTTAACGAACATGACGTGATGCATGGGAGATACTTAAAATCCCCGCGCCTCCTCACTTCTTTTAATAACCAGGGACAAAGTGTTTGGCACCTGCACAGCGAAGATCTGAAACTGAATTT
The DNA here is from genome assembly GCF_947347685.1 of Pleuronectes platessa. Taxonomy (NCBI): domain Eukaryota; kingdom Metazoa; phylum Chordata; class Actinopteri; order Pleuronectiformes; family Pleuronectidae; genus Pleuronectes; species Pleuronectes platessa. The sequence continues at coordinate 8,168,419 of NC_070649.1, forward strand.
GTTTCCCCTCCTTTATTTTAGTCTGAATAAATTGACTTTGTCTTGTGATCTGAGGATCTGCTAATTCCAGCCGCACAATTGGAAGCGTGGGGCTGCTGCGCGCATCTGTAACAGCCGGTGTCCGCCAGATGAATTTAATGAGTCGAGTCTTTGTGCAGGAAGATAACCTTCTAAAGTGACATTGCCAGATAACAACTCAGCTCAAACAAAATGACAGCAAATGCCATCCCGGGGGTCCGACCGGGTCTGATCTGAGGTTGATATTTGCCACATATCTGCCGTGTGCGTGCACCCCCAACACACACATAGATACACTCAATGACACAACAACAGAAACGCACATTTGCAGACACTCCGCTATGACCGCTCTGGAAAAACAAGACAGTCTGCATCATGTTTTGTATTAAATAGTGTGCTCTTATCCTTCCTCATCACATTTGTGTTTGCGGCCATGACTGAATATGCCATTAAAAGTCAAGTCAAGCCATATTTGTTCATATAGCACATTAAAAACAACCCGAGTTGAGCCAGAGTGTTGACAGTCGTGGCAAAGGGAGACAACACGAGCATGGATGAAAGATAAGATGAACAATGTTAGAGATACAGAAGAGAAACACAGTAAATGGGAATTCAAGATGAATTAAAAAGATAAACACCACAAAATGCATATAAAATAAGTAAAAAAAACAAAACAAAGATAAAGTGAAATATAGATAAAGTGAAATAATGATAGGCATGAATAAAAAGCAAGATTAAAAAGCCAGCACTTTAAAATTAGATTTTAAATTACTGATAGTGGAGCGAGACCTGAGGCGGAAAGTAGATTAAATAATTAATCAGTAAATAAATCAAATAACAAAACGGTAAATAAAAAAATCTTGGTCTAGCTCGATTTTGTTTGAATGAAGCCAATTAAAAAAATTGGCTTCATTTGAACTAACAACCTCTTCATTCACATTCAAAAAGTGGAAAAACCTAGATAAACTTGATCGGCATAGCAGGAGTGCAGGCTTAGTTGATTAGAGGACACTTTCCAGATAACATTCACCTCCTTAGATGACTTCCAGCTCTGGCACATTGTGAAATTTAAACTGATGGAGCTGGAGAAGTCTGATTAAAGACTCCACTGGGGCCTAATTGTTATGACATGGTCCCAACAACTACCAAATGATTCCCTGTGAATACGTCCTCGGAGCCTTCTACCTGCTAGATCTGTGATTAAGTGCATGGAACTGTCAGATTCCTGGATCAGCAGACCCCGTGATGGGTTGAGCTTTCCCGGGGAACAAACAACAACACACCACCGCCGCCCGAGCCTCACCGCAGGACTTCTCTGATTTCCACCTCTCCCCTCACCCGCTCCTTCCTACGACACCGTCTGCTCACAAATTACTTTTGATTTGCTCATTTCACAACTGGCCCTGCGATACAACTGACAACTGGGGTGTTCAGCTTTGTGGATTGTCCACTAAAACGTGATCCCCCACAACATCTGGAAAAATGTATTACCTTTTCATTCAGGCATGGTTAGTGACTATCATTGATTTGAATGAAGTTTGACATGAGGTTGTGTGCATTGATTGTCGTTCTTTCGATCCTTTACGCTGGACTAACTCAATTATGTTGTATTAAAGGTTCAGTGTGTAGAAGTTAGTGACATCTAGTGGTGAATTTTCACATTGCAGCCTCACCCTCTCCTTCCGAACTAGAAAGAGAAACTGTGGTAGCCTCCTGTTGTCATTGGTTTGTAAAGACATCATGTGAAAGGACATTATCATCTTAGCAGGTAGTCGAAATAACATTGTGCTAGCATGTTAACAGTCGCCTGTGCTTCGATTGGCTATATTGACAAACAATATCATACTATATATATATATATATATATACGCAGTGAGGTTTTGCTTTAAATCCCTCATGAATTTGATGTAATATCTTCAGACACGTCCTCATAATTCTCAGGTTCCTACATCTCATTTACTTTAATGTTTACACCTAATGTGTTATTAAAAGTTGTATCATTTATATGCAAACAAGAAAATGTGCAAAACTGTGAGCTATGATGATTGTTGCATGATTAATGCAAATTGTAAGAAGGAATCAAAAGTAGATTTTCTTTTATGACAGTGACATTATAATTCACTGCTTTATCAAAACGTTAATTAGGTAAATCGTCCTATAATAGAAGTTTTCAGATATGAACAGTCTGTGGAAATTAAAGAAATTTAGAGGGAGTTGAGTGATAATAACATCAAACTGTAATTCAGACTTGTATTACACAGTTTAGCGTTCTTCACTGTTTACCTTCTACAGTTCCAGATAACGAGGCTAGTAGATATCAGCCTCTGTCTGTCCCCTCTCTCTGTGAAGGTCGTGACTCATCCGACAAAGAAGCCAGGATTTTACCAAGCTGAACGGGTTTTACCGCCGAGATACAATTTTCTTCTCCCCGCCACGACCACTTCTGCTTCTCCTACTTTTTTAACGACCTTGTTTCTGCTGCTGTAAATAAATCTAATTTTCCGAGACCTTGAAGTGACCCAGTGTGTGTGTGTGTGTGTGTGAGAGAGGTTGGAAAGCCACAGATGAAAACCACGTCTTTAATGCATCTTGTCCTTCACTTCACAATAGCCCCATATTGCCATAGTTGCTCCACTTATGGCTCTAGTGCAGTTCAGATTTAAGCATGGAAGGGTCACAGGCTCCATGTTGAGATGTTTACCAACCACACCGTCTCAATTTGATCTGTATCGGTATAGCTGAGCGGCAGGAGGATGACACATAGACAGGGTCCCTCTGAAACTGCCAGAAATGATCTATTCCACAGTGAAAATATTGGACTTTACTTTGAAAATCTCCAAATCTATACAGTAAATATGTTTGATATTCAATATGTAGGTAGTCAGAGAGGTCCTGAACACAGGCATAACAGTCTCTCTCTGAAATTATTAGGCAAAGTGTTTTACAGTACTTTGAAGTATCCAGAAGCTAAAAATGTGTGATTTTTATTTAGTAAAATCTCATAATTGATATTGTCAAAATTCTATTCATAAAAATGACACAGGTAACAACAATATATACTTCTTGTGAATTTAGTCAAAGAAATTACTTTTCAATTCTGCATTTTGTATAGGCTCCATGTCAACAGTTTATTTTGAAAAACGGACGTAGGCCCACTTGTTCTTCCTCTAACTTCGAGTACTCCGTTGCCGTCCCCTCTCTAGGTAGTTTGGTTGCGTTTACCATAAATGTCAGAATATGAGTGCAGTAGAATTTCTGTGTCGGCTGATTTGACCACAGAGATGCGAGTGTCAGACACAGCTAGCCACCAGCTAGTGGATGTAGCACAGCACTTAGCAGCTGAAACACCTAATATCTCACCTCACGAGTTAGTAGAGCTAACAAATATATAATAATAATATAATATGTGTATGACAGACTTACACTCAGCGGGTGGTGGGACACAGGGGTCATGTTCCTCCTGGTTTCCTGCTCATGTCAACATGTGAGCCACATGTCAACTTCAGCAGGTGATTAATTACACCAGTCTTTGGTTGGGAGCAGGTTCTGCTGCCCCCATGAGGCCAAACAGGGTCACTGCAGCTTTAAAAAATATATATATATATATATATATATATAATTTGATAATTTATCAATTACTTTAAATTATTCTTGTTTTTCTTAAGGAGGCGTGCAATAGCTGGGAATACTGAATATCCTTTATGGGATAAAATTCAGAAATTAGCAAGTGCATTTATTTTTAGAGAGTATCTATTGGTTTTGGTGTGTACATCGTAGGACATGATGTATAGATGAAAGAAATTAAAATAAGAATGCATCAGAAAAATACATGTCACTTATATGGAAGTGAGAATTGAGAGATTTTAAAATCTTAACCATGTGACGTTTTTTGATAATCTTGTGACTGGTTTCATTGATTTATTTATATTGTTTTGCTTTGTTGTTGGTGATTGTGAATGTTTGTTGTTCTCTTGGAAAAGAGATGTTGATCTCACTGTGACCGCCTGATTAAATAAAGATTAAATTATACAAAATAATATCTCATCATAATAATAGTTTTCTTGATGTTTAGTGCTTCACAAGTGCACATGAAAGAGCAAAATCAACAAAATCAAGTAGAGACTGACAATCATAGAGAGCGAGAACAAAATTCAAACAGTTTGAGGATTTATTTGTTTGGAAAAGCTTTTTAAAACTTGGCTCCGACTCAGCCAACCTGATACCGAGAGAGCACATTAGACACTGAGCAGAATATGGATCAGAAAAAGATCAAAAAGCCTTGAAAAAAAAAAAAACGGTATATCTCAAAGTATAATCCAGCTGGAGTCACTCCCCAAAAGTCAATGAACGCAGCTTCGGGGCTTTTTAAGAACTTCATCTGCACCAACTCGTGACTGCTCCCATGTACGTCCCATCATGCATCACGGCTCCACATCTGTCACTGTCATTGTTGGTTTTCAAATCCTCCCTCTGATCCGGCCCGTCACTCTTTCCCCGCGTGCTCTTCGGCAAAGCTCAGCCTTGACATTGGAGCGTTTTAGGAAACCGTCTACCTGACAGCTCCCTAATGATTTCTTTTGGCCGCCCTGTCCTCGGCTGTCTGCTAATAAGTAATTACGGGCCCCGACGCGGCTCGGATCAGTCTATCAGTGGGAACGTATTCATCCGCCTGTGTGCTGGCGTTTGTGTGCGTGTCAAACATCACACTTTTCTGCTTATTAATCTCAGTTGTGTGCGTGCTCGCACATTAAAGCGACAAGTGGGACAGCGATGAAAAACACACACCGCCCACGGGGGAAAACAGCAAGAGGGGGGCAGGAGAGGACAACACAGCCCAGATATGTGTTTGAAAATGGCCGGTTTGAGATTCTTCCTTTATTTTTCCTTCACAGCTCGATGAGGCTCCACTCAGCCGATCTAAAGCCTGAATTCGCTTTGTCATCACTCAGCATTTCATATGATTTACACCTCAGCTGACACGTGAAATACACAGGCACATATATATATACTCCTGTGACAGTGTTTGTCACCTCGATTTAACGTCCTTGAACCTCGACCTGCGAGCGACCTGCAACCTTCCCGTCCAATCAGCAGCTCCGTTTGGGCGTACACTTTACTTACCGTACCTTATCTGCATATTGACGCATCCGGAGCTGTGCTTTGATTAAACCTGTGTGCCATTGACGGCCTGTTGAGCCTCGATATTAAACACAGGGATGCAGCGGGGGAGCTAATCTGCCCAGTTGCTTTTGCTCTACAATCATTAGCATTAGGCCAATGTGAGAGAATGAGTAAAAAGGGGGATTTAGCCCCCGAATAAATTTGTCGGGTCCAACATGTTAAATATACTATGTCATATGAAAAAAAACAGAAGCAAGCAAACAAGAAGGGCACTCTAAGAGCAACCTACCTCCACCGAGGCTACTGCACTTCATTCTGATGCAACAGAATTTCACGGAAACCGGTTCAGTAGTTTCTGCGTAAATAACAAATCGCACCCGCTCGTAAATATCAGTCCTTTCAAGAACGCCCAGGACTCCTCAAGGTCAACGTGTAGATTGATGCTTCTCATGTTGTTTCGGAGTCGATTGATCTCACGGGGACCTCGAGATCACATTTCCACATCGGTAACAGTTTGAATCTCAAACCTGAGCTCCTTCAAATAAGTTGGCGCAGCAGGACATGTTTTATACTGTGATAAAATGCAAATACTGCACATCTAAATGCATTTATTAAAAACGCCTCGTACATATTGTGTTTTACTCAATGTCGTGTCCTCATGTGACATTTTCCTGTCGAGTCGCCGAGGGCCCTCTCAGCCTCGTGTTTGACCCCCCCCCCCCCCCTTCTCTTTCTCTTTTCCCGCGTCTGCTCCAACTCATCTTGACAGCAGCCTCTCGAAGCCACGGTGAAATCTCATTAGCTCGGGTTTTATCTGCGAGATTCTAATCTGGGAAATGATCGGCTGGAAAAGTTAACTGGACCGGCTGACTGACGAGGAGGAACTTTCTCAAGTTTGTTTTGTTAAAACGGCACATTTTGTCGTTTGCATGGTATACGACCGTCCTAAATTGTTATAATAAAACTTAGGGGACATATTACCTCAACTTTTTCTCTTATCAAACTTGTCTTGGCTTTTCTGTTGGTTAAATTAAGAGTCAAGCGCTTGAATTAAGATGGACAGGAAGTGATTACCTACATTTTTCATCATGACCACTCATATTTTCCATAGTCGTCCCCCAAACACGTCTCAGGATCAGTATTCCGGTCCCTAACAACCCCCTGAAGCTGCTCTTAACTTAAGAGCTCTCTAGTCAAAAGCAAAAGTGTCAAATAGATTTTTGTTAAGGGAGTAAAAGTGATGGATTTTTTACTTAATACTCAAATTTTCACTTTTGGCACTCTTCATTAATACAGGCCCTGAAGCAGGACTCGATGCCAGTCCGCCGTGCTCGTCCAATCAGGTGCGGGGGGGGGGGGGGGGGTTCCTGTTGGCGCTCAGGCACAGAACACCACTTGTCATAGTGTCAGTCGGATTTAGGCTCCAGATTCCTTAAACTAATAAACAAAAAAACTAGACGAAAACTATAAAAAAGGTGGAAAAGTATTCACTTATTAATTTTGATCCACACTAAAGGTAAACTGGTTTATCTTCATACCATGTCCCAGCCTTCTACAAAGTTTCAAGGAAAGAGATGAAAACATGACCTTCCTATGTCAGACGCTGAAAATCACTTAGTTACCTCCCTCGTTCCCTTGTTCCCTCCCTCGTTCCCTTGCTGCCTCACTGCTGGCCCCGATGTTCCCTCGAGCCACCCTCGTCTTCCCCCTCGAAAGGCCGAAGGCTCCATCTGTGTCGGGCTTCCTCACAATCCCATTATGCTGAGTTTTGCTGAACTCGGCCAGACACACAGCAGTCCCCCCCCCGTTCCCTTTTCACCCTTATCTCCTCCATCTCTCCCCCAAATACCACTCGCCCATTATTACGTCTTTTTTTTTAATTCTCCTTTCGTTTCTCCATCACTCCTCCCGCGAACACCTCATTATCCCTTATCTGCTTTTCTTATTCCCCCCCTCACCCCCATCTCTCATTGCCTCCCCCGCCCTAATCTCCCTCTTTTTCTTTTACTGCCTCTCTGCATCTCCCCCTGCCATTTGCTAACCTCCACTTTCTTTTTTGCTGTATTTACTCGGCTGACCTCGATCGAGCCCTTTCGCATTGTGTCTCAATCAGGTGGCTGATGGTGAAACGCCGCGAGGACGACGGCAGGAAATGAGCTGACTAACAGCAGAGTGCGTCTGCTCCATTGTTTGAGATGAGTGCTTACAACAGGCAATGGGGCCGGTGGATCAGAAATGATATTATAATGTGACACTGGAATAAGTCCGCCATTAGCACAGCCAAGTGCATTTGTAGATGAGGGCACTTAGATGGCTCCGGCTCCGGCTCCAGTGCTTCGCGGGGACGTTTCTTCATTTACATTAACTCTATTCCTTTTAACCAATAGGTGCACATTGCTTTAGTGGAATCAGGCCGGGGATCTCATGAGACAGCACTTTTTAGTTGCCACAAATTGGGACACGCCAGGTTCTGCCAATTCTCCTTCAACACGCGACAAGAAGCATTAATACTTAATAGAAGTTAAAGGAGATTGTTTTTAAATGTTGATTTGTGACGGAAGCTCAATCTCGCTCAGCCTGAAGTTATTTATTTGACAAAAAAAAAGAATCTTCTGGTCGGTGAAACATCGGGGTGCTCCGGAAGCCCGACGTGAGATTCTTAATCCAAACCACGAAGATGTAGAATTTTTCTTCAAATTTAAAAAGCTGGAAGTGTATTTTTTTTTAAATGACCTAAAGGATTAATTGGTTTTCTGTCAGTCAGTGAGCTGATAGGCACTCAGATGAGCACATACCTTCGCCAATGCACAACAGCCGCCTTAAATTTGATGAAACTCAACCAAATTGCACAAACTCACAGAAATCCGTCCACTAAATACCGTACCACCAAGTTTCAAAGTAATCTGCAAAGTGGCTTTCATGGGATGCAGCTAACAAACAGACAAATGAACAAATGCTGATGAATACAGAGAGAGTTTTGGACTGGACCTAAAACTGCAGATCTGAAACTCTTCGAATCCCATGACAAGCTACGTCAAACACTGACAGACTTGAATTAATGGAAATTTCATACTTTGCTCAGGCGACAACAAATAAAGCAACGATCAAAAACAACTGGACAGTTTACTGATGAAGCCCATGAGGAGTGACTGAAAGCCACATTTACTTTACTCCACTTAAGCACATTGTTCTGGTACTTCTCACTTTCACTCCGGTACACATATCAGCAAATATCTGTACTTTCTACTCCACTACAGCTTTACAATGTACTGCGTTAAACTCAGCAAATACTAAAGTTAATCTTAAAAGTCAGTACGAAAAAGTAGTAAGTAGAAACGTTAAAGTGGTACTTTTACTTGAGTATATTTCTCTTGGGTACTTTCCCCACCACCGATGAAACCTCAAAGGAAATGTCCAGTCCATTTAATATATAGAATTATTGAAATGAAACGATGATTGGAATGAAATCTGTTTAATTTTACTGCTAACGACTCCGAGTTGTAATTAGGCCCTGAATTAGATATGACTGCGTATTTCTCTAATGGCTGACTGATACTTAACCAGGAAACCTAATGCATGAAATCAGAGCTTCGACGAGCTGTAGATGAATTTATTAACGTCTCCTTATCACTTCAGTAACACATCCTCCTCGTGTTTCACATTCACGCAGTCAATGTGTACATTTAGCAGCTGCTCGGGCAGATTCCCTTCTCCTCCAGGACTGCACGCTTCAACTTCCCCCCCTTTCCTCCACCCTCTTTAGTCACACAATGAGCCGGTGCATGGGTTTCATGAAAGGACGAGATGTAGGTGCGGTTTAGTTCGAAGCTTCCCCCCTCTCTGAGCAGAGTACAGTGGATTTAGCCTCTGCTGAGCCGCATTTGGTTCCTTTATTGTCAACAGGCAATAAAGGGAAACATCCTGCAAGATGCCACTCGGCTGTGGTGTCACAAGCTGATGTTGTTAGTGTCCGGCAGACTCCTGGAGCTGCACTGCCCCCTGCAGGTGATGAGACCGCACGGTGGCCCCACACAGCAGCAGTGATTCTATGCACACTCCCCACAGGCCGAAGCCACTGCTGCGTAACCCCCTCCGGTACACAAGCACACTCAATTACCGATTATCTTTTCCAATCCCGTTTTAGAAACAGATGCACAAAGCACAAGCCAGGACACGACTTGTTCATTACTTGCTCCGTATTTAACCCTCGGGGTGTCGAGACAGGTGGAGGGCTGTCGACTCAGGGCCCACTGCAGTCGTTTCTTTAAACTCACTAAACCGTATAATAAGGACATGCAACTGATTATTCTAGAAAACACACATAAACACTGTACAGTAAAGGCCTTTTTACTATGTCTAGAGTCATATGATGCACGATGAAAGGTAGAGGATTGTAATCAATGACTTATAATAATGTGTGTTATCGCCACCCTCTCCTTCATTTTCCTCTTTTTCACTGTCACAAGATGCCACAGGAGGATGAGTACCACAAATAATCAGCAAAGATTACGTTTTTTTTTGCGGAGGAGCCATTTCGAGGCAGATTCAACTCTATTTTATTTGTATAGTGATGTGGCCGAGATATCTCAACGCACTGCAAATCAAGGAAACACATGCAAATAGCAAAAACGTGCACAAATTGAGAAAACATCAATTTGAGATGTGCAAAAAACCCTGGAAATGTTTCCTGAGGATCCAAAAAAGGGAATGAACGAGCATTGAACGAGAGAGAGAGAGAGAGAGAGAGAGAGAGAGAGAGAGAGAGAAAGACAACACAAAGTGACATATAGAAATGGGACAATATGTATAAGAACACATGAAGGGATGCAAAGGGGCCAAAGGGCAACTTCCCAGCATGCACTGAGTTCCCCCAGGACTCCAGGCCAATAGGAACATTTAAGGTCTAACCTTAAATACAAATATGGATTCTGCCTCCAGAACCCAGAGTGGGAGCTGGTTCTTCAGGAGAGGAGCCTGGAAGCTGAAGGCTCCACCTCCTGTTCTCCTCTTACAGACCCTAGGAACCACGAGTGAGCCTGTATTGGGAAAACAGGGCGATATGAGAGATATTTCGGTCTGAACTCTTTTCCAGCAGATAGTCAATGCTGGTGTCATCTCATCAAAAACAAATGTCCAAGAGACTTCAGAGGCCGTGGTGAAGCAGTTGCAGTTTCCAGCCTTACAGAGGGGTTGGCTGAACTTTGTGCCTCAGCCCACCTGTGCCCTCGAGTGAGACGCTGCAACGTATCAGAGATTCTCTTCTACTCCATTCAAGGTGCCATAGGGAGCGTATCCTTGATAGCTTTGTGGCGCCTAGGAGGCTGTTGAGTATCCTTATTTATTCCAAACTGTGCAGAAAAGAAGGAGAGGAGGAATAAACCTTCACGCTCAGGTGCCATCGAGGTCTCATGCACTCAGGAGCAGGGGTGACATGAATATTTGAAGCCTTGTGATTCTTTTGAGATTAACAGTTGAAGACGTTGGTAGTTACAGACTTTGTAAAGTTTAAAATATGGATTCGGCCATGAAACATTTAGGAGCTGCTAGTTTGAAATGTGCGATGGAGACGGATTCAGGAAGAAGACAATCTGGGTTTGTTCTTCTTCTCATTCCTCTTATGACTTGACCCCTTCATGATCCCTGTTCTCCTGCACTGTCGCACTTCATCCCGAAATATTGCAAAGAAAATAAAAGTGAAATAACACCGACTCATATATCTATACCTCTGCAACAGTGACACCTAGTGGCTTAGGGCATTACCTTTTTGAGGTTGTGCGCCGGTCCATCTGCACGATTCTTGTGAACAAGGTATCCTAAGAAGGCCCCAAATGAATTCCTTCAAAATTCCTTCAAGTGTCCGGTTGGACTCGAGTATGAGCTGATTATAATTTGGAGGTCAAAGGTCAAAGATTAAGGTCATAGTCCCCTTTCAAACATGTGATTGGTCTTATGAACGTCACATCCCAGGATGCCATGAGCGAATTTCTTTAAATTTGGCAAAGAAATTCACTTTGACTCAAGGATGACCTGATTAGAGTAGGTAGCAGATTAGAGGTCAAAGGTCAAGGTCACTATGCCCTCCAAAACGGTAAATTTGGTCATATTTGACCAGTTGTAGCCCGATCTAAGTTGTTGAAGGTCAAAGGTCACATGAGTATGGTAAAGAAATGTATACAAACTGAAGCTGCCCCTGGTGGCGGAGGTGTACAACTGCAGGGTGGTATTTACTGTTCTTTGCCTTCATTGAATGGTGTAATCTCTTTTCACCATTTGGAGACATCAGAGATCACGGCACTCGGATAATAAGTCGCACAAAGTGTTCTTCTATTTCTGTTTCTATTATTTCTTATGAGTTGAAAGCCTCATAAATCCTTGTTGCCATAGCTCCTCTCCCTTCTGCGTTCACCCGTAACACTCCTGTGGTTCTCCTGCAGCTAAATAAAGAAGCGGTGCATTCCCTCACCTATACAGGTGGGTAATTGGCCAGCGCCGAACACACTGGGATAAATAAGAGGGCGCTCGGAACTCTTTTCAGAACCGAGCGCGTGTTATTAAACACGGAACAAAACAGTAATCAACCGAGAAACTATTCACAGCTCATGTCAATGCCCTCATTGACCTCCCGTCCCCATTCATTGACTTTATTTTACGCAAAGAATTGTTATCAATGGACAAAATCTTAATTATTTACTCTGACCTCCTATTGATGCTCACAGCTCTGCAGAAGTCTGTGTTACCTTTGTATAGACACCAGGATTATTCACATAGAGCCTGTAGCTGTAGAGATGGAGACTATTCATCTTTTATTCTGCTACAGACATTCAGCTTGATGCCTTTTATGTTTTATTTGGAATAAATGGATGGATTTTAATAAATGTTGCTGGATGAGGCGATGTCTGTTTGAAATGTGTCACAGTAAGACCCCGGCATTAGAATAAACACTAAATAATAACTGCTGGCCCTCTTTCAACCACAACTAGAAAATGATTCCTTCTGTTTCATCTACATATTGGTGGGTGTTTTTTAATTTCCAATTCACCTGAGCTCTCATTTCAAACAACAGATGATTATTAAACTGAAATAACGCTGCAGCACGAACTGGGGTTAAGATTTAGTCGAGTACAATTGTTTACTTTCTCTCAGGGGGAACAAGAAGACTCCTTTTAAAGTCTGGATGAAAGATACTGTCTGTTCCGCGGAAATGCAAATGGCATTTTTTTGGAAACAGTTGGAAGGGAAATTAAATTAGTTCATAACTTGGGGAAACGGTGTCATACGTACAGAGCTTAAACAAAGGTTAATGTAGAGGTAGCAACATAACGGAAATGTCATAAAGGTCAGGTTTTCATATTAGATCTAAGAATCTTCAGTAAAATCAGTCATGTGTATCAATGATTACTATTTGGATTTTGTCAAGTGCCATGTGCTATATTAATATGATCGTAAATCTCATATTGAGAAAGGAAGCATGTTATTCCTGCATGGCCACCATCTTTGTTTGGATTTGGAAGAAAACTGTGAAATAATTGGGCCAGTGTGTTTATTCACTTTATTCCGTATCTACACATTGTAATCCTGCAGTTATTATTTCTCCCTCTGCTTCGTCTTATCTCCGGTTCCTGAAATACGTATCGCTCCCCTGTGGGAAAATGAGGTTTCCTCTGTTTTCCTGGGTTTGTTCCATTTACAATGGAGGGTCTAAGGACAGAGGATGCAGCTTCTTGTTAATATCATGAAGCCCTCTGAGGTCATTTTGGGGTTTTATGGACTTTTCCCTGATTGGGTTTAGATCTGATGAGTGCCTAGCCCTTTCACATCATCAAAACTCTCCGTGAGCCATTTGTGCTCATGGAGATTACATAAAGACATCTATTGCAGAAGAGGGAAAAGCCTCGATAGACCAAAAGGCAATGCAGGCTTATTTAATAATCATGGAGCTTTTCCTTCTTGGGACACTGTTGTGATTTAACCTTCTCTCTCCTTACTTAAATGTGCTCTTTTTGAAATATCCTGGAGTTTGCTGAAAGAGAGAGAGAGAGAGAGAGAAAGAGAGAGAGAGAGAGAGAGAGACTTTTGACTTTTAAGTTAACTTTTATTTAAATCATTTCATGAAATAAACGTAATAAATAACACTTTGATCCTATCACATTTTACACAAGAAAACTACATGTCAGACACCCACACGGAATTTAAAAATGAAGGATCAGTGAACCGTCCTCCTCTATTGAACATAAAACCAGTCTGATCCCCCACTGGGATGTAAAAGCTTCCAGGTTACTGGTCAGGCTGTAGAAGGCGTGTTCTATTCTCACATGAGTTGCTACCAAGCCTTTAAAACACTTCACCACATCTGTCCAGCCTACCCCCAACATCTGGTTCTTCCTGCTCTTCCAGATGGCCAGTTTGGCAATGCCATACAGGAAGTTAACCAGGATGATCGTTTCTCTGTTTCCTTTTTTTGTATTTAGGCCCAAAAACAAACACAGGGAGAGAAAAATTCTCCCCCAGAGCCTCCACCCACTGCTGCAGTTGTCTAAATAAAACTTCTAGTCAAGGACAGGTCACCACTAGGTGCTCTAGAGTCTCCCTGTCACCACAGAAACCACAACCCTCCCCAGCGCTCGGGTTTAGGTGAGCTCTGTGTCTGTTGTCCATGTATAATCCTCCACTGGAGGTCACCCACCCGTTTTTTCAACAGGAGGTTTATACAGGACCCTCCATCTGCCTTCAGGGGTGTAGCCTGCAGCAAATTCCTCAGTCCACCTCATCTCCTTGACTCCAGCCAGAGAGCGAAGGTTCAGCACCTTCACACAGCTGACAGACAGCTGCTTCTTCCCAGAAGAGCTGAAACTACCCAGCACCGGGGTTCTGAAGGAAAGAAGCAGTCCACTCCCCTCTCGCCACCCGTCAGCAGCAGGGCTGACGATCAGAGAGGGAAACAAGTACTCACAGTCATCATCCCATTGGTCAGCTAGAGTACGGTTTTCAGCAAACGAGGGAGAGAGAGAGAGAGAGGGGGGGGGGGGGGGGGGGGGGAAGAGAGAGAGAGAGTGAGAGAGAGACGAAGTCAATTACAACACCTCATCAAAAACTCAACCAAAAAAAAGGGGAACTGCTCCAGGAATGAGCTGGACATCACGAGACTAATGAGTTCAACGAGTGTCAGCATAATGAGGGGGTGAGTTGGTGGTAATGGTTGTTTGAAAGCACCTGCTCAAGGGCACCATGGCAGGGGACGGTCCTCACTGCACCACAACTCCAGCGTCCAGGCTCAAACGCAGCCTGTGTAAACAAGGACAAGTAGAGGCGTAAATGAGACGGCATACATGTTTGATTATGTCTCCAAGAGGAAAGTAAACAAAACAAACCAATAGTAGAGGATGCCACATCCTCTATTCCAAATAATTATCTTTTTTGATTCTTAGGTCTTAATAAAATCCTAGAACACCATTTTTTAACTGCAATCTTATGGCAAAAGCTAACCTGAAAATGATATAGATAGATGTGTACTTGTATTTTTAGAATTAATGTTTTTTCTGCGTCTAACTATGAAATTATAGTTAAGTTTGTAAATTAACATTATATAGCTGTTATTTAACAGTGGTTTCTACATAATATCTCACATGATTTTTATTAAATTACAATATTTCCCTGTATATAGAAAACATATATGCTTAATCTTTAATTTTACAGTTTTTAAATGTTGTTTTTAGAAAACAAGGCAACAAGGGTGCCAGAATTCCAGTGCATTTCTCTCCCTGCTGCCTCTGGATGAAGACGTAATCACAGAAGACGAGGGCAGGCCACTGAAAACGTGTAATTACTTTGTCAACACTGGATTCATAACTTCTTAAACCCTCAAAATAATTGATATAGTTTAACATTTTGTGTTATCCTTCATTTCAGAGCAGGTATTTTTCTGCCCGTTGTAGCGTGAAGATTCGGGGGGGGGGTTGTGTATTTAATATCATTCAGCCTCATTCCACACTGGAATATGTTTGGCCCCCGGGCGATATCATTTGTATCCGTGACGGATCACCACAGTGCTGAGAGGAATCCCGGCTCGGTGTGTTTATAATTGTCACAAGTGCATTCCCTCTCAGAGACAGGAAGTCACGAGACGCGATGCTTCCTGTGTACACTCTTCATAGTATCTGTTATTAAGCGGAAACACGTTGAAATGCAGAGCAGGTCGCCACGCAGACCTACAGCCATTTGTCAAACGCGAGTCAAAGTTTCCCGATGTCGCACTGTTAGTAAGTCAGAGGGGTGACATATCCAAATCCCTTCCCATCTTTCTTCAAGGAAGACTTTCAATAACTTTCTCACCCATTCGTTGGCAAACTGGCGATCCTCAGCACATCTCTGCTCCTAAAGGACGAGGCCTTTTCCTGGACGCTGCTTTTGCACCAAATCATGACACCGCATCGCAATCACATGTTGACTTCACCTGTTTCAAATCACATCATCATTTAATCACTCTACCTCATGCCCCCTAATTGGCAGCAGGCCTGAATGGACGTATATATTTACAAATTAAATGAAGTTAACGAGACAAAACCTTATATATCTTGTTTGTACTGCAATGAATTTAGAGAGGGGAAACCTCCTGAAATGCCTCTGCACCACACTCCCAGGGAGTCACACTTGTCCGGATATCACACACTTGCACAGTGAACGCCTCTAGTGTTTCATCTGAAAGGCATCCGGTGGAAGTCGGGTGGTGGGGGGGGGGGCACGTTCAATCTCAGAAATCAATCTTGTTCTACAGTTTCCCAGTTGAACGAAATGTTGCATAGACGTATAAACGCCACCTGATCAAAAAGGCAGCGACACAACAGAGTTCCAATCAACTGAAGATGTTGGAAACTGATTTTCCACAAGACACATGCAGAGTTTAACATTGAGCTTAGTTTGAAGTGTTACACTTTAACATTTAAACCCGTGGCTGAGAAGAGAAGCTGCTGCAATGGGTGTATTTGAGGAAAGTGACATTTTCTGAACATTAGAGCATGTAAACAATTTAAAATAATCACCCAAATGTAAACAAATATCTCCTTTGATATTTGTCTGTCACCCACATTAAAAAAATTTCTTCTGTGACATATTCTTGTGTCTCCCAGTGAATTAAAGTAATAATAACGTATATTTACTTGAGCTGTGTACTTAAGATCTGCTGTACGGTTATTTCTTAACATTTAGAAAAACTGATCCTGCATCTGCATTAAGAGCCAGCACCAGAAACACTGGATAAACACTGACATATGTATTCTGAGCAGAAGCCAGGTGATGAAGCGACGCGTGTTCACGCTGAGCCCAAAATAAAACACAACCGATGCTCCACAGCAGCCGCAGCTGCTGGTGATGGAGAAATCCTACAGTAGAATAAACACAAACGGATTCTAATCACACCGCCATCGACGAGAAACAATCTTTAATTGTGCCGTTACAAAATTCAAGCTGGGTAGAAAAAATATGTTTTCAATTATTGAGCTCATTAACAAGAGAGTGAATGTTCCCTGTGGTTTTAAAGTGATATTTCAAGGCCTGCACATACTCTTGTGTGTTCTGGCCCAGTATCGGGGGTTCCAGGTGTCGGTGTAGAGATGAGTGCTCCTCCCTCATTGTCCCGCTGCAAACGCTTCAAACGAGAAACTTAACTGGGGCATTTTTTTTTCTTCCAGGTTTGTTGTTTTCCCTGATTTTAGCTATTTCCCTGCTACTCTCCTCGGGGCCACCTCTGAGGCTGACTCCTGCCTCGGGAGAAATATCACTTTAAAAGCAGGTACACAGTGTGAACAGCAGAATGCATCAAACAATCTGTAGCCCTGTAGACAAATATATATTCACGTGTTGACATTCCTAACAATAAATAAAAAGATATGCTGCCGAGTAGTGTAACGTTTCCCTTGTTAGAGTTTTTTTCTGTCCGGCGGCCGTAAAAACTTTACAATCATCAATTGAAATGTGGAGACATTCATTCTTAAAACTGACCAGCTCATGATGTAGTGTAACACGTTTCCAATGTTCCTACTTTACAGTTCATCCTCGTTTCCATCCTCAGTTCACGTCACTGTTAAAAAAACAGGGAACTATTTGTCATTTACCTAAAGATCGAATTCAAAGCACTTAAGAGTCTTTTGCTTATTGACCGACATCCACAACATTGTACGCACATTACAACACGGAAAAAATGCAACAAATAAATGGATTAAAAATAATAATAAACATATTTACATTCTTTGTCAATTAAAAGCATCTCAGTTGGACACACGGAGTCCAAAGCTGTCTAACACTGATATTATCAATACAAAATAAAGTTTCAGTCTAGCGGTTGTGGGAACAGCTCCGCACCAAAAGTGCTTCTGCTGGCCGAACTCGGAACCCGACAAATATCAGTTCAGCCGGGTTCGACGTTTCACATGAAGCTGTGTGAGTCCGTGAAACCGAGCTTTCAGCCTCTGAGCAGGACGTCGCCTCCCGGGACGCTGCTGCGCTCTGCGTCGGCCGCGTGTCCACCGGCTCCCGAGGCGTCGAGGCGTCGAGGCGTCCGGGGCCGACTAGCCGCTGCTCGCTTGAGACAGAAAGCAAGAAAAAAGGGGAGAGCAGTGATTGGAACCTCAGCGAACAGAGGCTAGCAAACGATGTCATGAGCGTCACCGTTAGGCTGCGGCCTGTTCGCGACCGGCGGGAGAGGCTTCTTGAAAAAGTCTGTGGAGGGCATGGAGAAAAAAAGGGTTGGGTGTTATTAGTGAACGACATCCTTTGAGACCTGGAGTTCAAACAGTGTCAATTTGAGCTCTTGTTAGGAGGACATGAATGAGAGAGACAGTGAGGTGCGGTGGACGGAGGACAGATGTGGATGAGAACACAAACAGGCCTTTGAGTTGATTAGGACGTCTGCCACCATGAAGGAGCCACACACATTCAAACACACATGCCTGGTGAGACGCAGGAGGAGACAAAAACAAAAGAGACAGCGATGTGGGTCTGTGATGCTGTTCAACACACATCGCGAGGCAGGTTTCAGTGTTTCCTTTCCGTTTACCACCGCTGCTGTGGAACGTGCAAATCCACCGAGGAAACACTGAGTCCGAGCCGTGACATTTAATGAACGGGTTAATCCACACGCAGACCAGGTTAGGCGAGGAGATTAATGGCTGATTGGGCTGAACAACAAAAAAAGGGGGAGTAATGCATGAAATCGAACTGTGGAGGGCAACGAGGGATGAAGCAGAACCAGACGTCACACAGCAGCTTTACCGGAATGCTTCGAGTCCCCCAGCGGCTCTAGTTTTGGCAGCCTAGAAGCTTTGGGTGTGGCCCATCCCACTAAAAAAAATAAAGAGACACACAGACTCATCAGAGTGAAAAAAAGTGAGGTTCAGGTTCCCTCTTCCCACCAGAAGCAGGATCTGGTGCATGTGGCTCCTTGAGAGCTTTCGAGGAGCAACACAAAAATTCAATAAAAGAATCCTGTTTTCAGTACTAAAATAAAAGTCGGCCAATTTGACCCGTATCTCACGTTCGCAAATAAAAAAATGTATATTTCACACCAAAAACTATAAAAAGACAAGATGTAAAATTTATGTTTATATATCTACGTTTATACGCACTCAAAAATCCATATTGGTTGGGCTCTAAAAAAGGTATCGCCCTTCCTGTAGCTGCTTCAAAATAAAAGCCTCCCACTGGATTGTAAGTTGAAAACAATCGGGAGTAACAAGAATTAACTGGTTTCGCATTAGTGGTAATTTGAAGTACGAGCAACACAGTGGGAGAGACACTGGACTCAAACTATACCGGCGTACGTTCAGGGATCTATGTCCACACTCACCTGGTGGCGCCGGCGGGACGAGGCTCTCCGGCGGCCCGTCCTCCGCCCTCAGGGGGTCCACGCGGTGCTTTCTCTTCAGGAACAGCTTCTTCTTCTTGCTTTGCTCGCCTGCTGTGGCTGAAACGTGCAGAGAGGTTTCGGGCGTGAGACACCAGACAGCGGTTGGACTTCAGTAGAGATTGCATTGCAGACTGCTGGTAGTATTTTTAGCACCTTTAAAATACTCGTTTCAGATGTTTGTTTGTATCACTCACCTGAACTTGCGCTTTCCGACGCCTGTCTTGAATCCTCTGGCTCTTCCTCCTCGCCTTCCTCACCCTCCTCCTCCCCTTGATCACCATCCGCCTTCGGGCTTTTACTCCTGCCCTCCTGCAGCTCCTTCTGCCGCCTCCTCTCCTTTTCTTTATCCTCGTTCTGAAAGGAGAATGAAACCCTCATCCCCGAACTCTTTGAAATACAGAATGCTTCGACTTGAGCTCCAACACAACACGACACCTTCCAGATGTGCGTACACCAACAGTCACGCACCTCAGTGATGACGTTGTCAATTGGCTGGAAGGGGCTGGGAACGTTTTCCTCATCAAGCTCCTCTTTGATTGGCCGGCCTTCTCGCTCTGCCTCTTCTTGCTCCTCTCGTTCTCTGCAGAAACAACAAGATGTCAACATCCAGTCGGAATTCATGCAAAAGCGGAAAAGAAAGGTCTCTTTCATTTTAACTCAAGGACAAGAAAGCGAGGGGAAATATACTTTTACAGACAGAGGGCAGACTTTAGTGGAAATCCTTGGCATTTTGACATTTCAACTTCTCCCCAGCCTCATTTATCACTTGCCTCTGTCCATCTCCTCCATCTTTAATCCGTCCCAACATAATTTCTTTCCTTATCTGTCTCCACCTCATGGTTTCCCCATTGTCAAGTTCACGTGTGATGTTTAGTCGCTCTTATCAGGACAGGGCTTTTACAGTGGACAGATGTTGGTTTCTGTTTATGGCCCCTTGTGTTTTCCTAACCTTTCTTCTCGTATCCGCCGCACCCTCTCCGCCCGCTCCTTCTTGTCCTGCTCCTCCTGTGCTCGCTGCTCGGCCGTGTCCTTCTGCACGCGCTCTGTGATCGCCTCATAATCCTTGGCGATATTGCTGAGGAGCCAGTTCAGGCCCTTCTTGATGGACTTGTCCATCTTATTGCCGTAACCCAGGACTGCAGAGCACGGCTCCTGGCGCAGGAGCACATATTCAGAGATTAGAAGCTGCCAGCACTTGTAGTTTCGAAATCATCCCCTAAAGGACTTGCCGTCTTACACTGTGCCACGATCCAGAAAGAAAATAAACTTGTCTCTTAGTCTATATGTGGATGTTACTGCAGTTAAACCAAATGCCCTTAACGCCACTCGACTGCCGTTCCCCCAACAGGTGCACAAACACTTACGATCTGACAGAGACACTTGTTCTCGTTGACAAGCTTCTCTAACGACAGGTTCTCGATGATGTCGGCTTCAGCCAGCGCTCCGTCCCGGTCCTGTTTGTTGGCGAGGCTGAACGCAGAGAGGAATACAGAGATACCCGTGAGTGCTGACGTGCGGGGGGGAAAGCAAACAAACAGAAGAACACATTGCACTCTCCTGTGATTTGGCTGAACTAGCTGCCGGTTCAACCAGCTCCCTCAATCTTTGAGGAGAAAGGTAAAGTAGCTGCAAGGACAGTTATAAAACCACCTGCCTAGATAATGCCTCTCTAATGTCCTCATCCTTTCCACTTTCATCAAAGTGTCAAGACAGTTTTTTTTTTAAATCCCTTCCCTCCCTTGTTTAAGTGTGTAATACAGCATCCATTCCAGGGAGATATCACACTCACACTAGCACAGGTTTGCCAGCGATGCGCGGGTGCTGAAGGACCTCGGCCATGGTCTCCCGCGTCTCCTGGATCCGCTGGACGTCGCTGGAGTCGACCACGAACACCACGCCGTACGACTCCGAGTAGTAGTTCTTCCAGATGCCCCGGATTCGCTTGCCGCCACCCAGGTCGAAGATGGTCACCTCGAACTTGCCCTGCTTCAGGTCGACCTTGGAAAAACCCACTGTTGGAGCCACATCCTGAGGATTTTCTGAGGGACGAGATAAGCAACATGAGAGTCAAGGGAAATTGTACGATATCAAATTATTCCGGTTTAAAATATATGGTAAACCAAACATTATAATATCTATAACAAACCTCCTTGGATCCCTCGCACTGTGGCAGTCTTCCCTGCATTATCCAGTCCCACCATCACCAGAGTCACTTTCCTGTGAGATGAGAAGGGGACAAATTAACACAAACTTCACTCAACAAAAAGCCCGGGTCATCTGATGGCGTCTGCGGTGCCCTGCGTCTAAATGTGCTGTGTCCGTGACACAGAATCAACTTGGCATTAGTGTCCATGACGCATTTGGGGGCACAGATAAGCCAGTTAATAATCTGAATGACCAACGCAATCAGATGTCTGCAGGCCGACTGGGTCAGCAACAGTCACAAGTTCAGCGAAAACAAATTAAACTAATACATAAAAATGCGGAACACTGGCTTACGAGCAATATCGAGTATAAAATGCACCTTTAGCCGTGAAATTACCAAATTGTGGACTTAATTGTTGTGTTTATCTTCTGGAATGAATATGTCCAACAACACATCTTGTTTTTAAGTCCTCTGAAGACAACCAAATCCACGCCGGGCCTGGTATTTGTATTGTGAGCCAAGATGAGCTTTCCTGCAGGACGACGCAGGTAAAACAAAGGAGCAGATGTCCGCTCAGTCGTCTCTGCAGGAATGCACCATGCACACACCTGGACGGCAAAGACGGCACGGGAACAGCAGCTAGCACCGGGGTTTCTCAAACGACCAGATATCTTAGTGAGAACTTCGATAAACAAGGGGAACAGTCTTTTTATCGAAGAAATGCAACATTTGCACCATCAATTGCAAAAGATATTATTTAGCGTTATTGCTCTCACAGCAATATTATTAATCCTGGAGCCACTTTTTTGAAAGGATCCATCAAAGAGAAATAAAAAAAATGGCACCTTAAAAGCAGGATATTGGTGGATGCTTACACGGTAATAACACAGAGTACGCATCATTCAAATTGTGTCTCCCGGCTGCATACTTAACTTTGAAGCTTGCGCCAAAAAGACAACAACCGCATGATCCATCTGACCGTCCTCTGGAGCCAAGTGGCCTTCATCATCTTTGCGTAAACCACCAAAAACCATGAGATGCTTCCCGTTCCCTGTCCGCTAACCCATCACCCCGCAGCCCTCGCTGACACAAACCCGTCACAGCCACTGACAAGAGGAAGAGACGCCCTGAGCAGACCTGCCTGCAGGATTAGTGAAGGATTTCGGACTAAGTCCATAGGATCAGATGCCTCACGGGTACCACGTGGGTTAACCATCGTCGATTAAATCTTAGTGCCCCACACCTTTTTGTTTGAGTGTAAACAGTAATCAACGATGCCTCAGATCAAAAAGGATGAGAGTATGTTCATTAAAAGAACAAAAACGAGGAGACACTGAATCCTTTCTTACATATGATGAAAAATTGGATTTATGACTTATCTGTTTGGCTTCTACAATGTCATCATAAAAAATGGCGATTGCATTTCCCCCAAAAAACAAATAACACAGCATTAATGTGTTTTATACAACCAACGGACCAAAACCCAAGATATTTAATATAAAACCAAATTGGCTCATTCACTAAAGATTATTCACCAAAATCCCGATCTCGCAGTTGCACAAAATAAAACAATCATCACCAGAAATAAGATTGTGGTGTGCCTTCGATGCCCTTTAAAAAAAGTCAGAGTACGAGGTTTGTTCTTAGAATTTATAATGTTATTGTATTACAATCCACCGTGTCACATTCATTGCTGAAATAACCACAACACCTGTGAATGAAGCAGATGTCCAGCTTAAGTTCAAAATCGAAAATAAATTAGGTTAAAAACTGACTGACAGATTTGGATGTCTGTGTGTGATATTCCAGCAGTTGAGGATATACTGAATAGATTATGCAAAAATAATGAGAATGGGTGATGAGGAGCTGATTTATATTCTCGAGATATTTCCTTACTCAAGCGGGGTGATATGAATTAAACAGGGTGTGCAGACGTCTACGTGAGTGGACGGACATGTGCACAAGCATATGTATAAAACAGAAAAAAAGAGATATGACAAAAGAACTAAGAGGAGGAAAAAAACAAATCAAGACAAAACCCGTCCTGCTCCGCTCCTTGTCAGTTCTCTGCTTAAGTAGGATGAGAGGGTCTGACTAATTTATATTGTCTGTGAAGGGACGTGAATGAAGGAAGCACGGCTCCTGTGGAAATACTGAAGCTTTTTCAAAAGGGTGGATCTTATTTTTTTCTAAATAAAGTGAATTTGTGAGTCGCCCCAGTGCGTAAGAAGAAGGTTCTTTGCAATATTGAGGCCGTAAGAAAAAAAACACTCAGGAATATGCAGGATGATCGTGTTGGGGATATTAAATTGAAGATACTCCACCAGTCACTCGCATAGGGCGAAGCTATAGAGTAGGGTGTCATCTGCCAAAGAATATCTGTTGCATGTCGTGTATATTCTATGCAACCTCTCCTTAGAGAAGTGCATTTCAAACTGGACTAAACAATTATTGCACTGTTAGAGCTGAATGCTCTCTAATTGAGCTTTTGGTGGCCTCTCTCTTCTTTCCATTTTTTGTTTTTACGGTAGTGGAATCCACGGGACTGACAGATTGTAACGTGTTAATATACAAGATATTCATTTATTGGAGCACGAACCCCTGAAAGTCTCAACATTCCGCAGAAATGTTCGGATAAAGTCTCTTATTTGTAAAAAATCTAAAGATGTCGCCTCCTGGTAATTTACTGAAACTGGTTTATTGAGTGGAAAGAGACGGCGATCATTACAGCCAGCCTCCGTCTCTTTCCTCTGGTGTAACCACAGGAACAACCTGTTTGCATCTGTCCAAGTTGGATCTGTGCTACAGGATCACAGGGCTTCACCACACAACTCACCTGGCCGGCTCTCGCCAGCGTTTTAGCCAATTGCAGCAGTTCGCCATGAGGCTGAACATCTCAGGCCGACTCCAGGTGACTGCGGTCGGGGCGTCCCCTCGGCTGGGACCCGGTCACACCTCGATGGATCCAACTCTTGGAAAACCTCAATTAGCTACATAGCGAGATAAACCGTGTTGGCATCGACGTTGACATCTTCCCCGGAGGGCGACACGGTCAGCGGGGGGAGAATCAAACCGCCGTCGCCATGTGTGTTGTCGATAAACGTGATTCTGGGCGACGGGAAACTTCCAGAAACACGGAGTCCCCTGTCCCGTTAGATGAGGCTAGTGGAAGCTAATGTGGCTAACGTGGCTAGCTGTAACGGTGACGCGTTTAATTCCAGTCTCAACGCGTGAGTGACTCTACTCTGATACACACAGACGCTGGAACGCAGCAGTGTGGTAGAGCTGCTGTTGTCTCCGCTCATCTGAAGCAGCCCACATTAGCTGGTTTACTCACGGAACAGCAGCTAATTAGCTTTAGCCCGGTTTGTAGCTCCCTGTTTTGTTTACGCCGTGTGTACCGCTGCTGCTAGGCTGCGGTACGTGATGACGTCAGCGTGCGTGAGCGACGTCTCTCAGAAAGAGCCCAAGATGATTTAAAAACTACAGCTTCTATTTATGCTATATATATATAACTGATATAATATAAAACATGTATCTGCACTGATTTTTGTGAAGTATAACCCTCGAGTAAATAATACAACAGCAATAATAATAACTTGACCAATCCTATATATGTACTGATTTTAGTAAGGTATTTCAGGTATTCCCCAATTAACTAGTTTTCATTTAAAAACACACACACACACACACACACACACACACACACACACACACACACACACACACACACACACACACACACACACACACACACACACACACACACACACACACACACACACACACACACACACACACACACTTCTCACTTCTCACTCTGGTGCAGAGGAAGTGGACCTCAGATCTTCAAATTCTGCTGGACAGATGTTAGAGCAGCGTGTTCATGAACATGTTACACTGACACACGTGTGTTGAGGATCTTAACAAAGTCACATGATGACCTCTCCATACAGTGAGAACTCTGTCAAACATTTCTTATCCTGAAGTCACAAAGAACTGAAATCGGCTTGAAAATGAAGTGAAATCATCATGTTGAGATAAGTGTCTCCACAAAATAACAAACTGTACAACACAACAGGTCCAAGATTACCACTTTCTACAGGACATCATCTCTGAGACACTTTCTGTCCCCCTTGTGGTTGTTCTGAGGTGGTGGTCGAGAACATGCAACAAGAATCTTCATACGTTTGTAGATAAAGAGTCAGATAAGTATACGATAAATACCGTAAAATATTCATAAAATAGTTTCCTGAGAGACTTAAAGATGCTCTGCTCTTCATCGACTCTTCTTCATACTGGATGTGATGTTTCCACCTGTTTGTTTGCAAGAGGAAAGAAAACCAGAGTCATGATTCCAGTGAAGTCGGTTGAAGGATGTTTATTGACTATTAAAGCAGAGACAAGTAGAAACAGAACTTTTCTCTCAGATGTTTTTCTTCTCGTTACATCTGGTTTGTAAAAGAGGAAAATTATCCATGTGTTTAACTCATAGACTGAATATAAAGGCTTTGACTGGGTTCTTCTGCTGTTATACTACAGCGCCACATGTGGGTCAAACAGTAGAAAAGCAACCACCTCTCTGCATCTCACAAACACATACAGATTAGGGGTTGTGTAATTTGGAGACTACACACAAGCTGCTCCTGCTGCTTCAAGCTCAGGATCCTCAGGACACAGCTCAGCCTCCGTCCACACACACTGTCCTCTTCACACTCAGCTCCACTAAGACCCCCCCCATCTGTGGAGAGAAGAATAAATCAGTGTTAACAGAGACTCACTTCATCAGCTGTGAGTCAGTGATGCAGCACATCCAGTAGAAAGAGCAGCAGGGACTACAGTCCACCTGATCAGTTCTTCACTGATGAAGTGAGAGAACAAAATGTCTCAGATCAGATGAAGACGACACCGTCTCTGTTCATCGTGTGAGGCTGTCAGCTGTGGTCCAGCTTAATTTCCTGTTCACATGAAAACAACAACAACCGTCGTCTTCACATCAACTCAATCAAATGACCCCAAGCAGCTTGGACATACACTGTCTCACCGTCTCCGAGGACACACACTGACTCCGAGGACACACTGTCTCTGAGGACACACAATGTCTCACTGTCTCTGAGGACATACACTGCCTCTGAGGACACACACTTTGGTGGAAACCTCTGACGTCAATACTCAATTAAAAACACATGGACCTATTTTCAGGATGAAAGCAGCGTGGACTGACTCCAACCATCTACTGACCTCACAGTCTCCAGTCGACAGGTTGGACTCTGCTTCAGATCAAGCAGCTCCTTCACTCCTGAGTCCTGCAGGTAGTTGTCACTCAGATCCAGTTTTCTCAGATGAGAGGGATTTGACCTCAGAGCTGAAGCCAGAGAAGAACAGCTGATCTCTGACAGTCTGCAGCTCCACAACCTGGATAAAGAATAAAACTTAACTGTAAATTAAACTAAGTTCATGTGTGAAAATAACAGACACATATTCATGTGAGCACAGACTCATAACATGGAAGATAAATATGAAATCAGACATGTTGGACTAAAAACGAATCCTGATTCAGTAAAAATTGATTATTTGACCTGTTCTCTGTCCTGCAGATCAGTTTATGAAATCCCGAACTAAACTCAGTGTTTTAACAAGTAGCTGAATATTTAAAATGTCACAGATTAATTAATGAATGGATTCAAGTTATGTATGAAGAGTAATTATGTTAAATTAGAACTGAATAAGATCAATTGTGTATAAATGCTGTTTTATAGATATGAGATCTACAAAAGTAGATCAGTGAACTGACTTCAGAGTCTCCAGACAACAGGTTGGACTCTGTAGAAAACCACACAGCTCCTTCACTCCTGAGTCCTGCAGGTCGTTGAAGCTCAGATCGAGTTCTCTCAGATGAGAGGGGTTTGACCTCAGGGCTGAAGCCAGAGAAGAACAGCTGATCTTTGACAGACTGCCCTCCTTCAACCTGGATAAAGAATAAAACTTAATTGTAAATTAAACTGAGTTCATGTGTGAAAATGACTAAACATCACTGTCTCTGTTTTCAGACCTGAAGTCTGAGTCAGGTTGTTCTGAACATTTTCTGGAACTTTTCCTGCAGCCTCCTAAAACAGTTTCTGAATGAGTCCATGTGAGAATAGAGCAAGTGAATGTCCAGAAGATTGCGAGTTGACATGTTGACGACACAAACACGTGACTGACTTGAAACTGGAAGAACACAAATATCTCAGGGTGAAGAAATGGAGCCGATATCTTGCTGGACATGTTCAGGAGTCGTAAACGTGAACAAGTGGACTACGTTCACATGTACGACACCTGGAGACGTCACTAACTCCTTTACAATGAACGTGCAACTTAACGTAACCATGGTTACCATGGAGATATGTGTTTTGGCTCCGCCCCTCGTCTGAATGTTCCCACATGTTCCTGTCGCTGTGAACGAGTCGGACCCGGACAATCTCCTGCTGCTGCTTCAGCTCCAGAAAATGTCCGACCCACTTGTCAGAACATGTTCCACAGTTGATGTGTGCAAAGGGCGAGCAGTTCTATGATCATTTATTTCTTTAAGTGCCGATGATCTGAGCAGCAGTTTGACCAGTTCAAAATGGAGCAGGGAGCCTGAGTAACACGTGTGTACAGGGCGGGACAGAGATCTAGTGGTGAAAAGATAAAAGGCATGGACGACCCTGTGTAAGTCCTGAAACCAGAGGAAGGGTTTTGTGTTGGAAATTAACCCAAAGTGGAAGAAACAGGGCTGAAGAACTTGGTCCTAAAAATAAAAGGAATCAAATATAATCAACTTGGACTCTGGACCCTGAGCCCAATCTCAGAACACCAACGCAGCACACTGTCATTTTCAAGATTCAGGTGAAAGGATCCATTGTTAGAAACTGAGGGGTGTTCAGCTGCAACATGACACTTCACCACTAGATGTCACTACATTCTATACACTGAACCTTTAACATTAAAACATGATGTCTGACCTCAGTGTCTCCAGTCGACACATTGGACTCTTTAGAAAACCACAGAGCTCCTTCACTCCTGAGTCCTGTAGCCTGTTGTTTCTACTCAGATCCAGTTCTCTCAGATGAGAGGGGTTTGACCTCAGAGCTGAAGCCAGAGAAGAACAGCTGATACCTGACAGACTGCAGTACTTCAACCTGGATAAAAAAAAAAAACTTAACTGTAAATTAAACTAAGTTCATGTGTGAAAATAACAGACACATATTCGTGTGAGCACAGACTCATAACATGGAAGATAAATATGAATCAGACATGTTGGACTAAAAACGAGTCCTGATTCAGTAAAAATAGATTATTTGGACCTGTTCTCTGTCCTGCAGATCAGATTATGAAATCCCGAACTAAACTCGGTGTTTTAACAAGTAGCTGAATATTTAAAATGTCACTTAATGAATGAATGGATTCAAGTTATGTGTGAAGAGGAATTATGTTAAATTATAATTAAATGAGATAAATTGTGTATAAATGCTGTTTTATAGATATGAGATCTACAAAAGTCAGTCAGTGAACTGACCTCAGAGTCTCCAGTCGACATGTTGGACTCAGTAGAAAACCACACAGCTCCTTCACTGCTGAGTCCTTCAGGTTGCTGTGTCTCAGATCCAGTTCTTTCAGATGAGAGGGGTTTGACCTCAGAGCTGAAGCCAGAGAAGAACAGCTGATCTCCGACAGACTGCAGCTCTCAAACCTGGATAAAGAAATATTCATATTTGAATGTGTCCTCCTGTTGTAGTGGATCGTCATCATGTCAACACAGACTCACATCAGACATGTTGGACCATTGTTTCATTCATCTCCTTCTTCTCTGCGTGTTTGGTCACTGAGCAGGTTTGTGTAATGAAACACTGTTTAAAGTAGGGATGGCTCCTGACAGTCACTTCCTGTTTGTTTCTATAACTGTCGAACGTGTTTTAATAAGAATTAGTCTTATTTTGAAAACCTGAGGAGGACGAGTGCTCGGCCTCACTTCACATGTTATTTACTGACACTTTCTTAATGATCAGGAGCAGGTGAATGCAGGTGAATGGAGTTGATGAGGTGGACGTGACAGACAGGCTGGTTGAGCGACAGATGACTGAGGGACAGAGAGCAGCACTGAGACACTTTAAATAAATAATGACCAAATAAGAGGGAATGTCTGAAAAGTGAACAAGGATTTAAGGACCTCAGAGTCTCCAGTCGACAGTTTGGACTCTCCAGTCCCGAACACAGCAGCTTCACTCCTGAATCCTGCAGCTGGTTTTCACTCAGTTCCAGTTCTCTCAGATGTGACGGGTCTGACTTCAGAGCTGTCATCAGAAAACACAACATTAATACAAAACGTGATCATTTGATCACACCCTGGTAAATACCCTTTTTGTTAAAAACACCTCAAGAGTATCGGGTACCTGGTTGGTGGAAGCGTACAAACGAAGGGTGGGAATTTTGTTTAACAAGAAAGAAGAATAAACTATATTTCCTGCTTCTTCAGTGATTCTCATCCAAAACACTTATTCAGTGATCGTCTCCTCACACTGTGCTAGCTGTTTGCTCATATATATTATATATCTATATATATACAGTATATACAATAATCTCCCTTGCATCCCACATGGTCGTATGTCTGAATTTCCAAACTCCAGCACACTGATCACATTGGATTTCACTCTCCACATCTGCTCTGGTTGTTCTCATATGTACATGAGAACAATGAGAATGTAAATTATTATTATTATGTATATGTATATATAATAATAAAAACTTAATTACACACACACATCAAACTAACTCTGATCTACATGTCTTTGGGTTTGTGGAGGAAGCTGGAGGACCCAGAGAAATCCCTGCAGACACCAGGAGAACGTCCTCCTAACAGAAAGGCTGCACTAACAGTGTTGACCACTGCAACACCATGCCGCCCAAAATGATGAGAATCATTTAACACTGATTGTATTTGAAGAACGACTCATCTCCACTGATTATTGATGATGTCTGGACTCACACAGCCTTCCTGCAGTTCCTCACAGCTGGGATCAGTCTCCGTCGACCCTGGTCTGATGTGTTGAACTTCTTCAGGTCCAGCTCATCCAGAACCTCCTCTGACATCTGCAGCATGTAGGCCAGAGCTGAGCAGTGGATCTCAGAGAGTTTCTTCTTTGATTTGTTCTCTGACGTCAGGAACTGTTTCATCTGCTGATGAACTGAGTGGTCGTTCATCTCAGTCAGACAGTGGAAGATGTTGATGCTTCTGTCGGGAGAAATGTCATCACTCTTCATCTTCTTCAGGTTGTTGATGACTGTCTGGATGATATTTGGATTGTTCCCTGTCCGACCCAGCAGGCCTCCTAGGACTCTCTGGTTGGACTCCAGACTGAGGCCGTGAAGGAAGCGAACAAACAGGTCCAAATGACCATTGGTACTGGTAAGGGATTTCCTCATGGTTCTCTTCAGGAGGTCATCCAGGGAGAAGGTAGTGTCTGTGTCCACATCTGTTCCCATGAAGTTGTTGAGCTCGTCTGTGTTCCTCTGGGTGTAACAGTGGAACACGTAGACTGCAGCCAGAAACTCCTGAACGCTTAAATGAACAAAACAGTAGACTGATTTCTGGAAGATCACACACTCTCTTCTGAAGATCTCAGTACAAACTCCCGAGTACACCGAGGCCTCGGTGACATTAAGACCACACCACTCCAGGTCTTCTTGGTAGAACATGATGTTTCCTTCCTCCAGATGTTTAAGCGCCAGCCTCCCCAGCTTCAGAAGAACGTCCCTGTCAGCCTCCGTCAGCTGCTGTAGAGTCGTCTCGTGTCCCTCATTGTACTTGTTGTTCTTCCTCTTTGTCTGAACCAGCAGGAAGTGCGAGTACAGGTCAGTCAGGGTCTTGGGCAGCTCTCCTCTCTGGTCTGTGGTCAACATGTGCTCCAGAACGGTAGCACTGATCCAGCAGAAGACTGGGATTTGACACATGATGTGGAGGCTCCTGGACGTCTTGATGTGTGAGATGATGCTGCTGCACAGCTCGTGATCCCTGGATCTCCTCCTGAAGTACTCCTCCTTCTGGGCGTCAGTGAAGCCTCGTACTTCTGTTACCCTGTCAACACATGTAGGAGGGATCTGATTGGCCGCCGCAGGTCTGGAGGTTATCCAGACGAGAGCCGAGGGAAGCAGATTCCCCCGGATGAGGTTTGTCAGCAGCACGTTGACTGATGACCTCTGTGTGACATCAGACAAAACCTTCCGGTTGTTGAAGTCCAGAGAAAGTCTGCTTTCATCCAGGCCGTCAAAGATGAACAAAGGTTTACAGACAGCGAGCATCTCTGCCGTGAGCTTCTGTAACGCTGGATGGAAAACACCGAGCAACGTGAGAAGACTGTGCTGCTGGTCTTTCACCAGGTTCAGCTCCCTGAACGAAAGCACAGTCAGCAGACCCACATCTTGGTTTTCTAAACCCTCTGCCCAGTCCAGAGTGAACTTCTGCACCAAGAAGGTTTTCCCAACGCCAGCGACGCCGTTGGTCAGGACGACTCTGATGCTGCTCTGCTGGTCAGTGGAGGCTTTAAAGATGTCGTGGCACTCGATGGGAGTGTCGTGGAGGCTCTTCATCTTGGAAGCCGTCTCAAGCTGCCTCACCTCATGTTGAGTATTAACCTCTTCACTCTGTCCCTCTGTGATGTAGAGCTCAGTGTAGATCCTGTTGAGGAGGGTTCTACTTCCTGTTTCA
This sequence comes from Pleuronectes platessa, assembly GCF_947347685.1. Classification (NCBI taxonomy): domain Eukaryota; kingdom Metazoa; phylum Chordata; class Actinopteri; order Pleuronectiformes; family Pleuronectidae; genus Pleuronectes; species Pleuronectes platessa. The sequence continues at coordinate 8,200,327 of NC_070649.1, forward strand.
TCAGTTCCTTCAGTCACATGTTCACATCTCCTCCTCAGACTGAGCTTATGTTCATCTGAAACCTCCTGCAGACCACAATCTGCTGAAAGACAAGAAACAATGTCAGAGAAAGGGAATCTGAGAATCTGCTGATTGTTTTCATCAGATACAGAAAAACTACAGAAAATAAAACCTTTTTAACTTTGTGCTTTTCTAACGATGTCAAATATTGATGCTGTATGAAGGAACAAAAATAAAACAACATGTGCTGATGTCAGAAGTGAAGACATCAGCAGACACATGTACAGTGCTGCTCTGACCGGCTGTCTGAGCTCCAGCTCCTGTTCTGGATCTTTTTCCACACTGGGGACAGGCAGAGTCTCCTGAAGAACCAGACTGGTCCCAGTATGAGGTGATGCACTGTCTGCAGAACCAGTGTCCACAGCTGGTGGAGACTGGATCCTTCAGGACGTCCTGACACGAAGCACAGCAGGACGACTGCTCCTCTTCAGAAACACAACTCCTGTTCCTCTCCCTGTGAAGACATTTGCTGATAACTCACATGTCACAATCACAGGTTGTCATTACTTCTGTCAAGGAGGTTTCGTTTTCACCCAGTATGTTTGCGGGTTTGTTGGTTCGTGAATATAAAAAAATGACAGATTACCAGTAAACTTGGTGGAAGGTTGTGGTCTGTGAACCAGCACGGGGGGGTTTCCTCCTTCACAGACATGTTCAGAGGACTGATGGTTAGCAGTGTGTGGAATTTGGTGCAGATCCAAATAAAAATGGGTCTCTAGTGAATTTCAAAGTGGTTTCATAAGGAGCTTGTTGGTTCTTGGTGAAGGTCTGAGCTCTTTGAATGATTCTGAGAGATTAGTCACCAACTTCAATGGAAGCTGTGTCCTAATGCAGGGGCCACACCAGAGGAAACTAAATCATCTTCAGAGCAGTTCACAGTAGAAACAGTGTCTTACTCTGTGTGTGAGGGTCCAGGTTCATTACTGAAGTTTGGAGGAAATCTCATGGACGCGTCACTCTTCAGAGACACACAGCTGGACCCTGGAGACTCTGCTCTCAGTCTGCGGTCCTGACCTCTGCAAACACAAACACGTTTTTATTCAGAACACATCATTCACTGGTTAATTGTCTGAGGATTCAGTTTGGAGGTTCACATGATTGTAGCAGGTCTCTTACTTTGTGTGTGAGGGTCCAACTTTCCTCGAAATGGCCGCGCCCATGTTACACCGGGCCGGCTGCGGCTCAGCTGTGGTTCAGTCCACGCTGCTCTTCTTGATATTCAAGTCTATTTTCTTCTCATTCTGGGCTCAGTTTACAGCAGAACACAGTGAAATGATCTTTCAAACCAGTTTCAATGTTTATCTGTTGAAAACGTCACAAACAAAAATATTTGCAACACTTCCTGCAGCCTACCCATTTCCAAATAAAAGCACTCCAGTGTTTCTGTCGACTGAATCAATTCATTTATATTTAAATGTTTTTATTGTTAAATTGATGCACGGCTTCATAGTTTGTAGTACTGGTATATATTTGAGTACACAGGACTACTTATATACACTATAAATCAAATGTTGAATAAAAAAGTATTTTTGCAACTTGAGCATTTCCTGATCTACACTCAAACCAATCAACTACATTAAAGTGAATTAATACAAGCTTGTAAAAGTTTATGTGTCCTTCAACCCCCTGCCACTAAGAGAAGGAAACTCAACATCAAGACCATGTTTGTAGTGTAGGTTTTCTAAATTGAAAAAATAAAAGAGTTGGGCGCCAGACAGAGCTTCTTCACCTGTCAAAAATTGAAATATCTCCCGGTATGGTAGTTAACCCGGATAGCTTATTTACCTAACTACAAAAGGCATCAAAGAAAAAGACATCACAAACAATCAAATCAGTTAATCAATATATATTCAATCAAGTTAACACTCAAATCAAATAGTTATGATTGATAAACAGACAAATAGCAAATTTTGGGCCAAAATATCCAGTAATCAATGCAAACAAATTCATTTCCAAACTAGGGCTACGTTGTAGCACTTGCGGGCCCGAGCACCCGCACGTTGAAGCCTGTTGCGGTCGGTGGAGAGAGCGATCGATGACTAAGCGCACATCATCGATCGAGCATGCACTTCTCCACGTTGCATGCGTTTTGCGCTCTGCGGCAGTAGGTTTGCCAGTAGGTGGCGCCATCACTATTATTACACACAGACTTATAGATCTGTTCAAGTAGCCGCTCTGATGTAGCGTGAGCAGTTTCGTGTCAATTGGAAAATTTTACCACAATGTAATTTTCACACTGATCAGTAGGTGGCGCTCTGACCCTGAACTAATATTTATATGTGGAGCTGTTCAGATCAGTATTGTGATCATAGGTCAGTAGTTTGGAGCCGGTTGGATAATGCAGAGTGGATTAACAAAGTACTTCCTGTTCCCTGGCGAATCAGTAGGTGGCGCTATGACACTGAGGAAATATTGACACATAGAGCTGTTCAGGCTTGGACTCTGACCATGTGACAGAAGTTTTGTAGTGATAGGACAATGCACAGTGGAGTTATGATAACATTGTGTCCTTTGGCGAAGGAAAATCCTTCGCCGCACATCAATGTTTACACGGTTTGAGGAAACGTCACAATTCTGACCATGATCTAATGACTTGACTGATCTGATTTGAGCTGTATATTGTAAATCAGCCAGGAGCAGTTCATCAAAGTATAAAACATGTCACTTCCTGTAGCCACCAGGGGGCGCTGTAATTTCAAGTCATAATTTCTGTGTAGATGTCATCAGGATGGCACCCTTGTCTTACATGTCTAGTTTGGACTCGATTGGACAATGTATGTCCGAGATACAGAACCTCGTGTTTTGATGGCGTTTAATCAAACTCAAGACGCCACGCCACGGTCACACGGTGGGACGAAAGGTCAATCTCTTAATCACTTTTTATCTCCATCTTGTTGTGATGGCACTGATCTTAATTTGAAGTTAATCTGATGAAAGCCCTGGGACAAGTGCATCAAGTAAAAATGTGGAATATGGAAAAAAAATGGCCACTTAATCCAAAATGGCGGCCTCCCTGTTTGGTCAAGCATACCTATCCAAGATATTTTTTTGTTTGTTATGAAACGACACATGTCCCGATAGATTTGTATAAATGTCGGCCATCGTAGTGCCGGGGTTGCCCTATAGGGGGCGCTGGTCAGTTTTTTTGCCACGCCCATTTCTTAAAACCATATGAATATCTTCAGGGGGGGGCTGTTGTTACACACATGTAGTTTGAGAGAGATAGAATCATGAACACTGAAGTTACAGCAATTTCGTGTTTCACGGCGAGTTGATGAACTTTAATGCCACGCCATTCATATGGCGTTTGACGAAAAGTCACGGTAATCTTATGTCTTCATTGTCAATGTCTTGGGACCCATTTGATACAGTTTGACATGGTTGAGGTCAGTGGATGAGGAGAAATTCATCCAAGTGTAAGACAAGCAAAAAACAAGACATTTCCTGTTGCCACCAGGGGGCGCTGCGGTTTTAAGTCATCATTTATGCATAGATGTCATCAGGCGGGGACTATTGTCTTACATGTCTAGTTTGGACTTGATTGGAACATGTATGTCCGAGATACAGATGCCCGTGTTTTGATGGCGTGTAACCAATTTTTAACGCCATGCCACGGTCACACGGTGTGATAAAAAAAAAATCCCTCAATCATTTTTTATCTCCATCTTGTTGTGATGACACTCATCTGAATTTGAAGTTGATCTGATGAAAGCCCTGGGACAAGTACGTAAAAGTAAAAATGTGGGATATTGCCAAAATGGCCACTAAAAGCAAAATGGCGGACTTCCTGTTGCGTTTTTCATAATGCTCCATGAGACTTTTTTTCATGACTGGTCACGATACACCTATATCCAGATTTTGATGAAAATCCGTTATGTGGAAACCTAGGGGCTGGTTCCAGGGGGCGCTGTAGAGCCATTTTGCCACGCCCAATTCCAATTACTCCAGAATACTAAAATATCCGCAGACCTTGAATTTCCTGCAAAGTTTCATAACTTTTTGAGCATGTCTAGACCCTGAAAAAGCCCCCCAAAGGGAAATAATAATAATAATAATAATAATAATAATAATAATAATAAAAATCCTTACAGATTCAATAGGGCCTCTCACCATTCGGTGCTCGGGCCCTAATAAGAACAATTAACCGTCCATTCAATAAACATATGAAAGAAGCTTCCATTAAGAATTCATAATGAGTATAGTTTCGAGTTCAGTTCAAGTGTGAGTTTGTGTGTGTGTGTGTGTGTGTGTGTGGTGGTTGGAGAGGGGAGTTAGGGTCCAATGAAAAGGTAAAGTAAGGGAAATGTGTGTTATTTTTGATGGGCCTCTAATCTCCAGGTAGAGGTTAGATGAGGGGTGAATTTTCCAGAGGCAAAGAGAACTCGGTGAGCCAGGAGTGTTTCTATAGGGAGACTTAGCTGGTTTGGTTCATCCAGGACAGAGGGAATCCTATTCCAATCTGAGCAGATTAGATGGGTGTTTACATCCACTTCAGGCTCCAGGGATCAGCTTTTTTGCCTCATGGTTGAGGATAAAAAATGAAAAAACTTTCCAGAAACTAGTTTATCTGTTTTGTGATCTCCTTCCTACAGTTACTCTCACTTCACATGCTGCCACTCCATGCTTCCTCTGGCTGAGTCTCCCTCTCCTCTCTGGCTCACAGGTGTGTCCCACTTATCATCTCCCTCGCCCCTCCTTTTCCTGTTGAGGAGTAAAGGGCCATTCTGTCCTTTAGTTTTCCCCTTTCTGCTACATGTTAACGTCCTAAAGGCTGGAAAGGAATTACAGAACTTTATAGAATATATATATATGTGTGTGTGTGTGTGTTTGTGTGTGTGTGCACCTTGCTCTGCATGTCGATGTTCCTCACATGTTCCTCGACAGTGAAGACTGTTGACAAGATAGTGACCACTGCTGTAACGTACGATTGTGAAAACACGTCAGGCACGTGCACAGACATTTTGGGGGGCAGGTGCTCAAACCCCCAAAAAAGGGCACCCATCGCCAAAATTATTTATGAAATTAAAAATAATAATCATAAATAAATAAAAAACACAGTAGGATATTTTCAACTTATATTTTTCTTTTTGTTAACAAACTAGCTCAAATGATCAATTTGAATAAATAAATGAATAACAGGCAAAAACAGATAAAACAAGGCCATATTGAATAACCAAATAATATTTTAGGGTTAGGTTTAGTGATGTGATGGGCTCCTCTGGACCAGGTAGGGTTACTGATTCTCCCTCATCTGTTTTACAAGTTGAAGGCCTGATCCAAGATAAAAGAGAGTTGCTACCCTGAGCTGCTTGCTGCAGTTCCCTGTCCTTTTGTGAGCGCCGCGGAGTATGTCGGGGCGAAATTCTCACAAGAACTCAAATAAATGCCCCGTCAGATATCAAAACACATTTGGGGGGAATTGATGACAGAGAGAGTAATTTGTATTCTTAAATTTTGATGAATGAAGAAAAAAATTGGGCTCCAGCAGAAGGGCACCTTTCTCATCCGTGGCAAAAGGGCCAGTGCTTGAGCACCACTAGGGGTCTATCTGTGCACGTGCCTGAAACACGTGATTAAACACTTGATGAACAGATTAGATGAAGATGAAAAGTGAAACTGTGAGTTAACTCTGTTAATTAGTCCTTTGAAGGCTCTTTGTTCCAGACCTGCTGTTCTTATCTGTCTCTGGGGATCCAGTGAAAAACACAGTCACTGACTGTAAACTAATATGAATGAATAATATAAATGTTGCTGAACACTCACCAGCCTCAGACTTCACGTCTCCTTCTTCGGCTCCTTGTAGTTAGAACAAGTCTGAGCACTTTCACTTTCACTGGCTGCTCCTCCTCCGCTCTGTAGTTACTGGAAATCAAATCACATGATTCCGTGTGTGAGTGTGTGTGTGTGTGTGTGTGTGTGTGTGTGTGTGTGAGTGAGTTCTCAAATTAAAACCGCTGTTTGTAATTTAACTCATGAAGTATTTTTTACAGACAATAATAATAACAATAACAAATATATATACACATTCATGTCCTATCTTTGGCAACAGCCACTTCCACTTTATTAATCGACATTTGATCTGTAGGACATTGTCACAATCTTTCCTGATGTGGGTCTCATCTCCCAGGAAGACTCCGAGGTATTTGAGTCCTCCTTTCTTCCAGGCCAGACCTCCAGGCAGCCTGAGCTGATCCCCCAGCTTCCATCCAACCATCTCAGCCTCGCTCTTCCCCCAGTTCACCTTTGCAGAAGATATAAAACCAAAGTTATTTACAGTGTCAGATAAAATATCGAAGTCTTATTGTGTATTCATAAGTACGATAAGATCATCTGCATACACAGATAATTTAAAAGATACACTGCACTGGGGGAAACACACACCTTCTAAAACCTTCATTAGCTTATGGAGCAGAGGCTCGATGGCCAGAGAGTACAACATACCAGAGAGAGAGAGCAGCCCTGACTCACCCCTCTCTTAGTGTTAAAAGGAGCACTCAGCCCACCATTTATTTTCAGAACACTCGCCATGTCTGTATGGAAAAACCCGGATCATGGCTATAAAGCCTGGGTTGAACCCAAAAGCAGGTCTCCCTCCTTCATTTAGTAAATGTAATAATACAACAATAATAACTTGAGCTATCATTATATAATATAATAATATATATATGTACTGAGAGATGAAGAAGAAATAGAAGAAATAGAAGAAGAAGAAAAAAAAGAGAAAAAATAAAACGGAGAAGAAGAAGAAACAAACGAAAACGAAGAATATTCAGTGTTCTGGATGTCCCTCTTCTCTTTGGCGCCCCCTCCTGTTTATTTTCGCTCCTGCTTAGCTCGACTTTAACTGCGCGTGCGTGAGTCCGCTTCTACTTCCTCTTTTCTTTTTGTCTGCAGCTCATTGCACAGCCGGCGACCTGCAGATAGCACGACTCTGATCCGACTCCTGCGGTATGTGTGTTGTGTCATACCTATAGTTTGTACAGTGTGTGTAGTGTGTAGTGTGTGTGTTCGTGGTAGGTGACTGGTTTCCAGTGCTGACAGCTGCATTATTCGAGGTACTTCTTTTACAGATCTACTCTTGATACTTTATTCACTCATGTCAACCCGTGGCTGTAGTTCTCGTAGATTTTTCACTCTCAGATCGACTACCCACACAAAATAAATAATAACTTTATCATGTAAATGTATTAAAGGTGAGGACATTGTCCCCTGGGGACACTTCAAGTAGAAAGGTAAGACCCACCGTGATCACCTGCAACATTAAAATCACTTTAACGCATCAATAACTATGATAAACCACTGATATAGTGCACTTTACTCTGAAATACAGAGGAAGTACTGTTGTTTTCCGGTTCTTAGAATTGTATTTAACTTTAAAACTCTGCTGTATTCACAACTGTACTCAAATGTTTGTGTGTGATTCCACCCCCCCCCCCCAACAACTATTACACACTCACAGATTAACTTTCCAGTAACAAAGTCCAGGACATGGACTCTCTATGTAAAGTCCCATCACGTGTATGTCTCTTTATTTAAACGGCTAAAAATGTTTATTCTCACCTCAGTGCTTTTGTTTGTTTTCCTTTATTTTCTCCATTTCATTCGTGTGTGTCTGCACCCCCACCGCCTGCACAAGTTGTGTTAAAATGTTTGTGTTCCCTTTATATTCCAGCTGGGTCTCTTCTCCCGCGCCCTCATGACCCGCGTCTTCGTCTACGGCACCCTGAAGAAAGGGCAGCCCAACTACCACCGCATGTTCGACGCCGCCAACGGGAAAACCGAGTTCGTCGCCTCGGCCCTCACCGCCGAGAGGTACCCGCTCGTCATCGCCGGCAAGCTCAACATCCCTTTCCTCCTCAACCTGCCCGGCCGCGGTCACCGGGTCCACGGGGAGATCTACGAGGTGGACGACAAGATGCTGCGGTTCCTGGACGACTTCGAGACCGTCCCCTCCATGTACCAGCGCACTCTGGTCCAGGTGGAGGTGACGGAGTGGGCGAGGCGGGCAGAGGGCGAGGAGGGGGCGCCGGGCAGCATGACCGAGGTGGGGATGTACAGCACCACCTCGTATCAGCCGGACTGGCTCTCGCTGCCCACCTACGACAGCTACGACTCGCTTGGAAGTCACGGGCTGGAGTACGTGAGCCGAGAAGATCGAGACTGAAGGAGAGGAGCATCAGCTGGACAGAGATGTCTTCATTTTCATGATCTAACTAGAAACTTTAGATTTTAACTCCTACAGAATGTTCTCTAACTGGAAAAACACACTTGATATAGATTTATCCTATCACAAATACTTGAATCCTGTCATCTTTAATACTTAAAAGTTTAAATTCCTCATACTTCTGTATGTTTTGCGGTTCGGTTTCTCCTGTTCTACTTATTAAATAATTACACGCCAATCCTTGTGTTTTCATTAACATTATTACAGATTCATTTCCTTGCTTGTTTTCTTTTGCTGTGAGGTTTTCCAGACGAACCAGTCAAACGTGTTTTTAACATCTCCACCCTTTTACCATCAAAGTAAAGTATTTAATCTGGATGTTAACAGATTGGGTTCACTCCAGATTCTCCAGGGTCTGGATGGATCAGGTTGATTCTTCTCTCAGTCGCTACGACAAAAACATTCAATGGATGAATTGTAAAACACCACAGAAGCCAAAGTTAAAAAAAAATCTGTCCCTGCTCTGCTTTTTAAACGTAAGTATTTCTCCTTCAAATCCTTTTTTCCTTTGTGATGTGTTGTTCTAATGCAATTCCAACCGAGGCTCTGTTCATGAATCACCACAATACAACCAAACACATCTGTTTTCTGGGACGTTCTCCCTTTTTTCCTAATTTATTTATGAACACAATCGTTTCTCAACTTTATTTAAAATAGTAAAATACAAAAGAAAAAGTAGGGGAACATGGAGGGGAAGGTTTTTGGCAACGAACCAGTGAAATCTCAAGTCGGCCTTTTTAAACTAAACTCGCGGGAAAAGAAGAAGAACATTTCACAGTGTATCAAAGTACTGTACAAAAAGTCACTCGTACAAAAAGTGGAGACGGGTGTTTTCCAATCTGGCGTCACATTGAATTCATAAAAATGATGGATAATGAACAATGGAGTGTGTTCACGTGCACACACAGATTCCCACACACAGTTCATTTCCTCCCGGTCTTATTCAAGCCTTTTCTATGTACATGTTTGAAACCTTACAACAAATGTGCTGCTCTACAGGAAAATAGAGAATATTTAAAATCACCAAGGAAATATTACACAGAGTGAAAAGGTAACGCTTAAGGGGTAAAATCCTCCGTATTGTAAACAGGGATGTAGTTAAATCCATGTGTGTGTGAATGTCACTCGGCGGCACAGAAATGAAAGAGCAGGAAGGAAAACATCGTAGGCACGACTTTGCGTTTGGCAGTTTTTGGCGAAGAAAAAAAAAAAACTGTACGATATGACGTGATTAAGTTTCTGAGTGATGACCTCGGAGCGACGTGGGTGTGAAGATTAGTGTCGACTGTGACATGATTCTGTGAATATGAGAAAGTGTCTTTTCGGGCGTTTGTGGCGTCTGACTTCTAGCTGATCGCAGCGAGGAGGTGGAGGAGGAGAGAGGAAGGGGCCGGTTCATCAGTAAAGCTCCTTCCTGGTGCTCGGCAGCGGGTGGCTGGAGGAGCAGGTGGCGCTGCGGATCACCTCCATCCACCTGGAGGTCAGATTACATCAGTTGATAAATCCAGATAAACAACCATTGTCACGTCCATCAGGACCAAACTCATCACGCATGTCTATTAACATTTTTGTTATTCATGTTCACGTATTATTCTGTTGGTTCTGGGTTCTAAATATCTTTTTTAAATTAAGTAGTCGCAATTAAAACAAATAAAGAGAATAAACTAAAACAGATTATAGCATGTTAATATAAATGTTGAGCTATATTCGACAGAAATGTCTCAACAGAAGGGCTGAAGGGCTTCATACACCAAGCTGTCAGGAAGCTAAATCTCTCCCCTCACTCTCCCCAGCCATATCCTCCAGTCTGACAGGAAGCTGAACCCCCCCCCCCTAAAATCACTCAGGACTCTGCAAACAAACTGTCTCTTGTACTTTTTGCACTTTTATCACTACGTTTACACTTTAGACAAGCTTATTCTGCTGTACTTGAATCTATATGTTTACTTAGTATTAGGAATTGTCTTGTCTTATCTGTTGTGCCTGTGCACTTTATATGTTTCACCGTGGGAGAGTGGGAAACGTCCTATCGATTCCTTGTATGTCTTGAACATGTGAAGAAATTGACAATAAAGCTACTTTATCTCTTTGTCTTTTATCTGAAGGTCCAAAGGGGCTGTACCTTTCAAAGGTGTACTCGCTCTCTGATCGGAAGTAGTAGACGTGGGACTTGAAGTGGAGCTTGAAGACGTAATCTTTGTGGATGTTCTCCGACTCGGCCGGGACAGTGACGGAGTAGCCCAGCAGAGGGAGGCTGGCCAGCGGGTAGTCATCCTGCAGGACAGGAACAGGTTAACTCATCGCCACAGCTTGATAACTGCATAATCTCCAGCTCGTTCCTCTAACCGTCTCTAACCTGATGCGACTTGTAGAAGAAGAGGCTGAAGTTGGTGAAGACCACCCAGAGCTTCTGCCAGCCGTTGCTGTTCTTGAACTTCCTCAGCAGGTTGCCTGACAGCTGGTTCTGGAGGCACAGAAGACGACAGAAAGAATAATAAAACACGATGAAAGGAAATATAGACAGCGCTGATTTTATTACAGCATTTCAACGGATGGGAAAAAGATAAAGAAGAGGAGCCTGAAGAACCCTGACACAAATATTGAGATCCTAACCCTATTTAAATAGGGTTAGGGTTAGTTTACAATAACCCCCTCATTTTACAGTTGAGTAAAGTCAATTGACCGAGTCAATTTGAAGTCTCGAAGAAGAATTTGAGGGAAAAAGACACACACACACTAACAAAGGACAACAGAAAAAATAATCCCCAAACAGAAATGATAACAGGATCTATTTTATGTTTTTATTTCTTTGGGCCAGTAAGAAATTAACATCCAATAGTTGTGTTACCGGGGTTTGTGCAACAAATTTGACAATTTTATATATTTCGTTGGCTCTTGCGATACCTCTCTATTCCAGCAGGTGTCCCTAAAGGGCAGGTTGTGATTCCTGTTACCAGCAAATCACAGAGCGCAAGAGAGAGACAAGGGCCCCTGGTGTCTGCTGAGGGGCCTCATCGACTCACCGGCCGCACTACTGCCCCCTTCAGCACGGGCAGGGGAATGGAAGACGGAGAGACAGAAAGACAAGAGGGCGGAGGAGATGGATGGACACGGAGAGGTGGAGGAAAGACAGGATGTTGACATAAGACAGGAGGAGAAGAGAGAGACACCACAGGCACTTCACACTGGACAGATCAGTGGACAGGACAGGAAGTGTGATGCAAGGGGGGGGAGGGGACGACCAGGGGACACAGAGCGCCCAGCACCGTACCTCCACGGCGACGCTGAAGTCCACCATGGACACGCTGGTGTTGCGGTGCCAGCAGACGTGCACGGTGGTGTTGCCGCGGTGACCCTGGCGCTCCAGGGACGAGCGCGAGCCGCAGAGCTCCTCCTCCGACTCCTGGTCGGCCACGCCCTCCTCTGACAGCTCTGCGGGACGAGAGAGGTCAAGAGAGGTCAAACACGATGATCTAATGTAATCATCACGGGGGTTCATCTTTTAAATGAAATGAAAGCCCATGACTGTTCCACCTTAAGTTAAAATATTGAACCTTTCACATTATATAATGGTGACAAACACTATTTTAACTATATCTAATGTTAAAAGGATGAATAAATGAATATGAATACATTACAGATGATTTATTTCCTTGCTTGTTGTTCGGGGAAGAATTTTGCTCATTAACATATTTTTAAAGTATATAAAGCTGCATGCAAAGAATTGATCCCTTCATTTCCTGACTTTTAATCCTATGTCTAATAATGATTTATTAATAATCATAAGATAAATGATTATTATGATTCAGCTCCCGACATTAGTAAGATGTTCATAAAACTGTTAAATATAAATAAAAGACATTAAATTCAAACACAGTAGGGCTGCACGATTTACAAATAAAAACTTTGATTCACACCAATAGAATTTCATTTGATTGATGATTTGTTTCACAGTGATTATGCTGCATTTTAATATTGGACATCAAAACAAGCGCCCCTCATTTTCCCCAAGGAACCTAAAGCAACACATAATGCTGTGTCTGAGAGCTGAGACAAAAGAGTGATCAAAGCAATTTCAATACAGTCTGAACATAAAAGAAGAGAGAGAGAGACACAAAAAAAAAATCACCCTTTTGCTGTCCCTGGTAAGTTAATACTCTTTAAATGTTTGACAATATGAGGCGTCGAACCGAAGGTCACCAGGCGGGGGCCTCTCCGAGCCGGGAGACAGGTGATGAAAGACCACCTGTGACAGTTCGGGTTTCATGTGGCGCTGAAAGCCGCAGTGTGGAATTGTGGGAATTGTGCCATTTTCCCTGCGGGTAAAGGTCAGTGCTTCCCTGGAAGGGGGCTAATACTCAGTCGGTAAAGAGAACAGGTCCCAGCTGACGTCCCTGTGTCACATGATGTCTTCTGGGACATTTCCAGAAACCGCGACAGCTCGTCCCCGACTGCCCGGTTGCGCCTCGACAATGACATAATGTGTGTGTGTGTGTGTGTGTGTGTTTTGGGGTTTGATGCTTCACCGGGTCGGGACTTACTGTTGTCGGTGAGGCTCGTGCAGAGCAGGTCATCGCTGGGGCTGCTGCTCTGCTCGGCGAGGTCGATCGCCATCCTGATGTCCTCCACCCAGCGCTCCATCTCCGACGCACAGCTGCAGGCGGAAAAACGTGCACAGAGATCACACACGTTTCTTATTTATTCTTCATCTGCACTCTGTGGCATTACGAATGGATAAAACCAAGGAAGAGAGAGCGCGTGAGGAAAACTGATAAAGTCGGTGCTGAGCAGTGAAATCTCCTCATCAGGGCTCGAGTGCCTGAATGGAAACTAGGTCACACAGTTCAATTTCATTAGAGGACAAACAAAGTGTGGAGGAGGGATTCATTTTTAATGAGACTGACCTGAATTAAACTGAACATGGTTTCTATTCATTCTAAAAATGCTTTCATGAGAAATGCTCCGCTCAAGTCTTCAGCCATTTTCTTTTCTTTCTCTTTCTCTTACATATTGGATGAGTGGTGTATATTTAACTCTTCGGTAAAAATGTATCTTTGTTCTATGATAAAGTGTGTGTGTGTGTGTTTGTGTGTGCGTTTGTGTACCTGGCCGCCACCACCACTGACTGGCGCTGTCCGAACAAGGTGAAGGAATGAGGGACCCCCCACTCCTCCTCACTCTCCCTGATCTGCAGAAACACGCACACAACTCACAGTCACACACTCAAATGCTACTTGAGACTTATTCAAAATAACTCTTGACGATATATATTTCAGCAGAAAAGAAAGAAGATCATACCGTCATGCCATAAAGGGGCAGCTGGCCGTGAACTTTGAACTGATTGACCGGGGTCGTCCCTCGACTGGTGTACACCAGGGAGTCACTGAACTGGGGGGGGGGCGACAAGAGGAAGGAAGGAAAGAGGTGTCAGTTGCATCTTGTTTGCCATCATCGGTTTTAAATCTACTCGGAGAAGCAGCTGTATGGTCATACCAGGAAGAACATCCTCTGCTGGAGACCTTTCCCCGAGAGCTTGCTGAGGCAGCCGAGCCTGATGAACTCCTGGAAGAGGCGCAGGAGAAAAAACATCAGAGTTGCAGAAATCAGCGGGATGAGTCACTTTCCCACAGGATCAAATGATTGCAGGTCTATATAATAATACAAATAAATGTAAAAAGGCCGAACCCTGCCGCGGATGGCGAGGTTGTCGATGCCGGTCAGGTCTTTCTTCAGCTCCAGGAGCTTCTGGAAGTTCTCCATCTTCATCATGGTGCCTTGAAGCTGCAGCACCATCTCAGTGATGTCCGCCAGGCCCGCTGAGGGAAGAGGAAGAGATGGTGAGAGGGGGAAAAAACAGAAAAGCATCCTCCTCTTCCTCCTCCTCCTCTTGTCTCCTCACCTCGAGAGTCCCTGAAGTCGTCGTGCGTGGGGGGGTAGTGCTTGCAGAGCCGCTCCAGGATGAGCTTGTAGTGCAGCAGGCGATGGAGCGGTCGCAGCAGGAAGATGTTGAAGGGCAGGTAGCAAACCCGCTGCTGCTCAAAGTCTCGACACAGAGTCTCCACCTTCCGACTGGACCTGAGGTTATTTTGGGGATAAAGTTCGGGTAATAAATCTCTTTCTTCTTTTATTTCCCCTCATGCAAAGCAAATGAGGATCTCAAAGACTGTGAGGATGAAGTAGAAATGTGTTTCTTACTGCTTTACATTCTGAATCTTAATTCTCGTTATTAGAAGTCTCAAAACAAGAAACACAACCTCTCTTTAAATGTAGAATTTAACACAAACGTCTGATGCATTCGTTTCCTGCTGCTCCTTTACACCAGCCAGTAACGTTAGCATGATTTAGACTTTAGTTCCCTCACCTGCAGGCTCGTTCCAGTTCAACCAGACACTCGGAATGTTTCTGGAGGTGAACGGTCAACTGCTGCACATGCAAAAGAGACGAGAGAGAGTTTAACGATATGGAAACATTTTAAAATCACCTGATATCATACACACAATGACTGGATTAAGTGTAAGGGAGACAGTTACCCTCAGACCCTGAATGTTCTTCAGTAGAACATCACCGATCCGCTGATAGTCTCCCTTAATGTGGGCGTTGGAGCGACCCTCCCTGTGAGAAAGACAAAAAGACAATATTGCAGTAGCACGTATCGACCAGTAGGTGTCAGGTCAGAGCAAAGTTCCTCACACAGGACTGGAAAATGTCTAAATTCCCCATCACCCCATTCATCTTTCCCCAGAGGACCTTGGTCCGGCTCCAAACGCACGGTTTGTCCTCCTGTCTGTCATTAAGTAAAATAACACGGCACAGATTCCCACAGGAGGAGATGAGGGCGGCCATGAGTGTGTGTGTGTGTGTGTGTGCACTGGTTCCCATGCAGTGACGTCACAAACTAAAACTTGAGCTCCACCTCATATCGTTGACTAAATCTGAATAAAAAAACGGCACACGGTGTTAATGGCATGCGACTTAGACGTATTAAACTCAAAACTCTAATTTCTCCTCCTTCCATTCAGTCGGCAAAAAGCAAACTGTACAGAACTAATCTGGTTTAAAAACAAATTTGATTCATTCTTTTTCCCCCCACTTTCTTTTTTACTAGTAAAATATCTAAAATAAGCATTTCCAGACATTTCAACTTTAACATAAGATGCCTTCAGACGTGCACTGAAGTCCGAACATTATCCTGATATTTCCCGGGGCGGTTTCGTGTGGATATTTTTAATTCATAATTACATCAAGTTATTATAGTTCAAGAGAATTCAGCAGGATTGGCTGCACGGGCTCAAATACAGATCATGGGAGTGAATGGGCACTGACCACTGAGCCAGCCGCTGCTCCACCTCTTTGAGGAATCCCTGGTGGAACTTGTGGACCGGGTCGTAGCTGGACGAGATCAGGTTCTGGACCGACTCTGGGAACGCCTCGTCCTTGCCCACAGAGCTCTGGAAGGACTGTGATGGACACACACACACGAGAAACTGTTATGATCCCAGCAGACCCCCCCGAGAGAAGAGAACAGTGTGTCAAAAATGAGTGATGTGATTTGAGAGCACGTTGACGTTTTGGAAATCCATCAACTGCACTCACACAGATACTGGAACATGATCCTCACGACTCTAAGCAAGCGCAAGACAACCCCTGACACAGAGGTGTTATATATCCCCCCCCCCTCCCCCGATAGGAAATCACCAGCGATTATGACAGCGGCGCAGACAGAAGGCCGCCCAGCTGTTAGAAGAGGAAGAGAGGAAGAGAGGAAGGGAGGGAGGGAGGGAAGGGTGTGGGACCTCAGGCCACGGCGCTGCCAGCCAAAGAAAATATTTAAGAGGTTGTTTTTTTTAAAAGTGCCAGCGCACGCCTTCCTCCCACATCAAAGAGGGTGGAAACTACAGTTGCGAAGGAAAACAGTGGCGACGGAGAGAGAGAGACACGGGATAGGGGGGAAATGAGATATCGTTTATCCGCTGCACGCCGAGGTCAGAGGTCAGGGTCAGCGTCCCTGTATGAAGGCGACGCTGGCAGGTGCTTTAAACTGGGATTTCCCACAATGCTCGGCGTTTCCTCCGCTACAAATTCCTTCTGATTTGTGGGGGAACAACACAGACAGTGGAGGAATCACTTTCAGCTGTACTTTCATCCAAGGATTCAAGGATTCAGGATCCAGACGTTGTGTCTACGAGCTTGTGAACAACAAAAAGAGGCTGGAGCTAATCGTCTATTTGAGCTTGAAGAACAAACCAGACACAAGGTTGATGGAGGACAGGGAGCTGACTGTCAATATAAAAAAAAAAACACAAGGAGCTTTAACATGCTGGCTTCAGAGCCGTCATCCGTCCGGAGCGACTAAAAAGATCATAAAGCTTTAGATGTCTTGGTCCAAACTAAATCCACATGGGGCCAACTTCTCCGGGTGGGAATGAGGAGCAGAGGAATAACACAATGTAATCTGAATGTCACATGACAGACTTTGAGCTCCTTGTCCTGCTATTTTCAACTTCCTGATATTTCCTGCCTGGAAAAACACAGGATTCTGCCCGACTCCATGCGTAGGATCGCACAAACCAGAACCTTGACTCATTGTCAACATATGCTCCTTTTCAAAAGACCGGCCTTGACTCACTAATCCAGAACTGAGGCTTCCAAGAGACCAAACTTGGCTCTCCGTGTCTCAGTGGCTGTGCGAGACACCCTCCCGCTGACATGTCTCAAAGTCCTCACCTCTGTGACGACCTGCAGGTCGTTGAGGTAGGTCCGCTCCGTGGTCAGCAGCTCCTTGGCGATGAAGTAGGCCTTGTCTGTGGGAAACTTCTGGACACAAAGGGAAAGATTGGACGGATCCATCAGTCAACACGTCTATTTGATCAAAGAACTGTACAGACACGGTTTTGTTCGTCAAGTTAGAAGGCAGTAGAAATAAATAACCGGTACAAATCTGAGGGGGGAGTGGGGATTGTGCTCATCATCCATTCTGCCCACCTTCCTCCTCGCCTCCTCCTCATCCTCGTTGCGGACGTATCCGGCCTCAGTGAGCAGCGGGCTGGTGAGCGGCGATAACTGCTGCCCCTCGGCGACCTGACCCGGGCCCAGGACACCGGTGCTGCCCATGCCCTGTCCGTTCATCGAGCCGCTGCCGTTCACCGCCAGGCGGGGACTTCCCAGCGGAGAGTCGTCGGAGCTGGGACTTCCTGCGGGGTGGGGAGGAAGATAGGAAAGTGGAAAAAGGAAAAAGAGTGAGATAAGATGGCAGGAGCGGATAAGGGATGGTGTTACTGTTGATTCTGTATGGGGGGTAGAAAAGATGGATTCACGAAATTCACTGCCACTGTGAGGAGAAGGGTTTCCGCTTTTTTAGAAGCTCAAGATAGGAGCGTGTGCTCTGAATCACCCGTCACCACTCGGCGTGGCAGTGGATTTCATGCACCCACCATCCTACGCCGTCAATCTTTAACTATGAGTCAGGACCCAGAATGAGCGGCGGCTGTGTTCCAGCAGGTCGCCACAGGACAAAAATGCTACGATCCCTTAACTCAAGGCCGCGTCTACACAGTAAAGATAGAAGGATGGAGAAAGAACTATTCATTTTGAAGTGGCAGGTTAGTGAGAAGCTACGTGTTATACTGAAGGCGTTTAAGCATATCAGTGCATTATAAGGGAAAGTAAAAAGACAAATGATGCCAAATCCACTTTATGCCAAATATGTGCCGATTGACAGCAATTTGTAATTTGTAAAAAAAAAGGGAGAAGTAGCCCCGCCCCATAAGCTGCAAATTCTCCCATTGAAAGGTGAAAAGCTATTTGAAGTGCATCACGTCTTTCCATTTCCCTCATGATGAACCCCAGCAGGATCTTCAACAGCAGTGACATCTACAATTAGACAACAGGAGCCTGGTCTGGAGACTAAAAACCTACTTTTCACTACAGAGGTTGGACTACGAGGTTGTGACTTCATACTTGCCCGTACTAGAGTCCACTGTGTCACACCAAGCTGGATCATGGGTAAAAAAAATCTGATCTGTGACCAGTGCTTTAAAATAACTCACCACCACACAGACAGAAAAACAAAGACAAGCGGGCCAACACAAAACAGACGTGTGGAAATTCACATGGGCACGGTGACCACCACGACAAAGCACTACTCTACGGTCTAGCTACCACGACACGAAAACACGGGGGAGGGGGTCCACGACTCCGGCGGGTCGGGGGGAGGTATGACGGGATGGGGGGGGCCACAGAAAATTCCGGAGTCCCTTTTTTCTTCGAACATACAAGGTCGTATTTTATTGACACTAGTGCACACATCAGTTACAGTGTTGGGGGGAAAAAAAGAGATGAAGGGCAAGGGTAAAAAAAAAAAAAAAAAAAAAAGAAAATAGGTTGTGCAGGAATACAGAGTGTTATACAAGGAGTGACAGAAACCCAGTGAGCCAGCTTGCCTCATGCCGTACAGTGTGCGTTAAAGAGGGGAAATGGATAATATCAAACAATGCCTTTCGTTTGCACGGGGATATAAAGACTTCTCTTGGCAGGTCTTCAGCTCAACTGGCGGCGGGTTGACCTCGGCACGTCCAGTGTTTATTAGGATCTCATGCTTTTAGAGATGATACGCGGCTGTCGCTCAACAAACACCGCGTGCTGCAGCTTTGGGGCGCGCGCCATGGGAAATCAAGTGAGTACCAGACATGCAGGGTAAAGCCGCCGCCAATCTGCGAATCAGCAAAAGCCACAAAGCCCGGTTTATCCCTCGAAAAGAAAAGTATGTAAACAGAACGGAGCACAAATGAGATGCTGGAACGTTTAACATTTTAAAAGACTAATTTAAAAGAACCTAGTTGGACATCTTGGGGAAATAAGCTTACTGGAAACAAAGTCAGAATCTATCAATGTGTTTGTACAGTTCATGGAAATAACCAAAAGCCTCCATGGAAGTGCTGCTATTCGGTGACAGGCAGTGAAAGGGAACACAAGGCGGACTCAACTCCAGCGCTCGGGTGCATGTGTGTGTGTGTGTCCATCTTCTGACAATACTCAGACTTTCACATCTTGCAAAATCTCTCAAAGATCAATATCTGTTTAGTTTGTTTACACTTACACTAACATTAAGCTTCACTTTACTTGTTTCTGTCGCCTGTCGCCCTCTCGTCATGTAATAAGAGCACTGGGGTTGAGTCGGCCCCGTTTCACACTTGTGCACAATGAGGAAAATAAAAATTGGGGGCGATAAAAACAAATGGTTTCTGCACCTTTTTTTTTTTTAAACACAGGGAGCAGTTAATCAACTGGAATATCTCACTGCACCGGAAAGCCTCTTAAAATATGCGAAACCATTTTTGAGTCCCACGACAGAAAACAGCGGGTGATTAAGTGGAAAAAAACAAAAAGGCAGAACAACAGAGAAAGCGGGGACCTTGCTCGTCCTGTTAACATGCAGTCAGAGTAAAGAAAAGAACACAAGTGAGAAAACAGTGTTGTCACCCATGAAAACAAAACAAAAAAGACATGCTTGAAATAAATGCATTTACAGAGCATGGACATTGTGTTTCAGGAAGAAGCAGTAGCTCTGAGGACAGAGAAGGTTTTAGAGGATGAAACAAGCTGTCGTCCCAGTTTAGTCTCTCCCAGTGCTTGAACCCGTGGGTTTTGGAAATGGGTGCAAATTCTATGTTTGCAGGATTTAGAGGGAGACATGTATTTATGGAAACTGTTAACTGTAAAGATAATGTCATTGGCTTAAGGTTTTGGACAAATTGAGATTGTTGGTGTCCCATCATCAAGGTCAGTAGAAGACATGGACACGTGGACCATATTTCATTGAAATAGTTTTAATAATTGTTTAATGTGTTGGCTAAAAAAAAAACTAATATCCATTCTATTCATAATGGAAAGGCTGGAATGGTTATTCCTTTTTTGACATTGGGGAAACTTATTCGGGAAACACAGACCTTGCTATTTATTTTTGCTAAATTTCAGTGTATGAAAAGTGCACCGGTTTCCTTTTATTACCGTTATCCACCTAAGAGAGTGTGTGTGTGTGTGTGTGTGAGTAGACAGCCAGCAAATGACAGTGACGGGGATGTGAGCACAGCTTCAATACACAGCATCGGAACAGAGGAGAAAAACAGCATTCAAAGAAAGTGAAAGATAACAGTGAGTTCTGTGGTTGTTATTGTTGTTGTTGTCGTGCATGCCAAGGGCCGAGCCAAGCGGACAGCCGGAGGTGGTCACGGCGGTGGACGACAGTTTGTGCGGTTGTCCGTCGCCGACGTGCGAGTGTGTGGAAGGAAGAAAGAAGAACGACAGGAAGGAAGTGACGAGTGAAGCCGACAGCAGTTAATGCATCTGGAGCAGAAGGTGGAGCTTCGGTCAAAATACAGATAATAAATGTAATCTATTCAATCTCTCGCTCTTCCACGAACACAAAAGAGAATTACAGGAGAACCTTCTCCCACAGACATCCAGATTACAGTGCAAGCTGCCCAGCGGACAGTCAGACGGACGGACGATCGAAAGACAGCATGAAAAAGTGCTCAGAATAAAAAAGGCCTTCGACCGAATAAGAAGGCATTACCGACCATTAGCTACAGCACTCCGACTCAACTGATCCCATTAGCTTACACATGGAACCCGTTCGCCTACGAGTCGAGTGCGTCACTCTAAGTACAATCCATCCTCTAGCAGGAACTATACAACTCCAATATTCTGTACACATAAAGGGAAATATCGTGGTCCGGACAATCACACTCTGCCTCCCCCCGTCCAACTGAAATCCCTCCACGGACTCCAGCCATTTTCTCTTACAGCCCTTCTATTGCACAAGACGACAGTAAAATAATTAGATTTACAGGAAATGCTACATTAGGGAACTACAAACGGGGGGGGAACGGCACTTCTACAAAAAGAGCCCTATTAGTGTCGACAGCTTTTCAGAACGAGCTATGAAGCGTCACATTTCACCAAATACACCAAGGAATCTATTTTATCTCCGGCTTCAACACGAAAACATCTCATTTACAGAACTCGGCTAATTTCTCCTAAATGGATTAAACTGACTGGGATTACATCAGTGCTGTTAATTGATTACAGCGATTACTTCTTCAGAAAAAGGACAATTCCCTACGACATCAGTCTACACAGTTTTTAAGTTATGGCACATTGTAAGGAAGGTTTTTCCTTAAACCGTCCCCTTTGCTCGTTTTGTAACTTCTCACACCTCCGGCTAAATTGCCTCAAGGGTTCTTTAATCATTATCCTTAAGACGAATAGCCAGCAAAAAGTTTCAACGTGTAAAGTTTAACTGGATTGAAAATTACAAAAATCCTGGGGATTGGGAGGTTTACAAATATCGGATGAATCACAGCAAAGCCGCTTTCTATTCACAGTTAAAAATACGTCCAAAACTCTACAAATGTGTTAAACCATTTGAAACCATTAAAAAAGTGTATCACAGCAAATCTAGTGTAAAAAGGTGAACTAGAACGACTTCTATATTAATATGCAAAGATCGATGGACTGGTTTTCTGAGAGATAAGATTTAAACCAGTCGAATATCTGTAATTGTATTGATTATGACTCCTACATAACAGGATTATATCTGTTTTGCATAATAATGGGTGAATCGAGGCTCGGCTGCTTCTTATACGAATCCGTCTCAGCAGCTGAAAACCCGGCCGCCGTTATCTTCCTCATTAAAGCGGTAACATCCTCCCTCCTCTCCCTCCCCGTCCACCCCCTCCTCAAGCTGCCGACTCCCGAAGGAGAACTTGCGGCGAGGCAGCGGAGACGAGTGGGCCACGTTTGAGTTCACCGAATTCAGGGAGCAGACGGCGGCCGGGTTGCCGTACATCAGCGGCTGGCTGTACGCGCTGCTGCCGGTGTCGGACTCTGTGTCGCTTGTGTCGGTGCCGCTGCTGTCGGAGCCGTCAATCATCTGTACTGGCTGGTTTAGATTTTTGTGGTTGTTTGTCGGGGGGTTTCCTTGGCGGCCAAACAACCGCTGCGCCGTGCTGGTTCGCGCCTGACCCGGCACCGCGAGGTTACTCGTGTGGTTGCCGTTCGTTAGGATCATCCTACGCTCCGTCGGGGCAGAGCAGGGGGCCTGGACGTGCAGCCCGGGGCGGGGAGGGTCCCGGTGGTGAGTGGGAGTAGACGTCAGCTGGCTAAGAATGAACGGATCAGTATCGGAGCGATTTCTCACGTTGTTGTTGCTATAGTGTTTGGACAAATGTAGCGGCGTGCGGTTTGAGGTTATCGGGGAGTAGCTGCCGTAGTGGTTCGGTGGGTGGGACGACGGCGGGACAGGGGGGGCTTCCATGGGAACCGTGCCGGGTTGTTTACTGAAAAGATGGCCAGCGTCGTCCCATCGAGTACCTGAGCGCGGCTGACCGCTGTGACCGTTTGTCATCTCGGCGTGACTGAGCGAGTTGGTGCGCTGGTGGAAGCTGCTGATCACCGGGCTGGAGCACTGACTGCGAGTGCCAGACCCTAAAGGTCGACCTAACCCTCGCTTGTCTCGACCCTGAAAGATCTCATCCAACAAGGTGCTGTGCAGCGGAGGACGGCCGTGGAACGAACCCCCATTGGACAAAATGTCCTCCTCGGTTTGCCCATGACTCAGATTTAGCTTGTTAGACACAGGGGACTGATCTACATGAATTCTGTTACCCAGCATACCCTGCTGCTGCTGCTGCTGCTGCTGCTGCTGCTGCTGCATCAGCCCCTGGTGATTGGTGTGGTAGAACCCATTCACAACCCCAAACAAACTCGCAGCTTGCCCCTCATTACGACCGCTACCACCGCGCTTATTATTATACACCGCAGGCTCATCCTCATTGCTGTCATTTGCATTGCTGTGGCCCCTGGGGGCCCTGGTGTTCTTTGTCACATCACATTCACTGTCTATGTCGCTGCAGTCTATGTAAGGGATAGAGGAGCTGCTGCCTTTGTTAGTCCTGCAGGATGGACCTGGGTTGAGGAGGTGCTGGTCCGGCGCTGATCCCGTGCTGCTGTGGTTCCGTCTGGACTGAATCGGCTCCGAGCCAGGAGCTACCGGTATATCTTGGAAACCGTTGGAGGAGGACACAACCGGCGGCGGCTCCTCTGAACCGTTCGTCTCAGCTCGATGGCTCAACCTGGCTGAGTCCGGCTGGTCTGCTAACATGGCACTCTGCAAAGAAGAAAAGATTATAAGATAATTGGAGAAAACTTTCCAAGGTAAATAAAGGTTAAAGGCGTATTGAAGTGTGCGTACCTCTTTTGGCACTTGTAATCTGAAGGACGAAGACAGAGGGGACATACCGCTGTGGGACAGAACCTTACTGTGCTTCCTGAAAACAGCAGATGAGGAAGATGAGGTAAAACCATCAGCAAACTGCTACAACAATAAACTGCGAGGTGATGGATGCTGGGTAGGGAGGACCTGTCTCTAATGAATGGGGCAGCTTCACCTTTCAAATGGAACTTTCTTGAGCTCTGAGTCTTTCACGTAGTCGATGACCTGCTTCTGAGTTCGACCACTGCAGGGACAAAGCGGCTGATGAGAAACAAATTACAGACAAAGGCAAACAAAGAGCAGTCACATCTCCAGCCTCCCCTGACCTGAAGCGGAATGAGGACCCTCTGGTGAAGAGGATGGGCTTGGGTTTGGCCTTGGGCTCCTCGAAGAGCCGGAAGAAGGCGTGATACTCGACGCTGATCTTCCAGAAGATCTTGCAGCAGTCCCTGCTGGCCATGGCGAACTCCAGCGTGTCGTGGTGCGCGTTCTGCTGCAGGACGCACAGGCAGACGTGAGCATGGGAGCGAGAGAGGACAGAGGTCTAGATGACCACGTGATAATAGAAGTAAAGAAAAGAAGGACGAGAGAAGAAGGGGGGAGCCAGAAAATTGAAGGACTGTAAGAAGGTCATATAGACTTACAGCGGGGTCGGCTCGCAGCTTAATCAGGAACCTCTTGCGTTTGAAGCTCAGCTTGCGAATCTTGGACCAGTTGAAGGCGTTGATCTTGGTGTAGCCCTAAAATGAAGGAGAGGATATTATGAGAAGGTGGTTAATATTCACCATCTGTTATCTTACAGGAAAAAGAAGATAAAAGGACTTCAAATGCAAAAATCCCCTTTTCTTCCGTATGGATTTTTTGATTTACCCCTAAAACACACAGTTTCAGCTTGACTCAATAAAAAAAACTCGGTATAACAATAAAATATTCTCAGTGCCACTCTCCATTCCTCGGCCCTGCTAAGCTGGGTGTAGTCTTGCCACAAAACCTCAAGGGTAAATTAACTAATAAAACTAAAGATCCAAACACTCTGTTAAAAGAACGAGTGCAGACTGTTTAACATAATTCGGGTCAGAGTGGTTAGAAGAGGGTGGATCTTCTCTTTGGGTCCAAACGTATTGGAGGAAGTCTTTGAAACAAGGGCTGGCCACCAGGACACACTGACTGCAACTTCTACACTCTGCTGTTGGCTGGGTCCTTAGGAAAACATCATAGATACTGCTAAATAATATATCTCCCTTTTTTTGGGAAGAAACTATTTGAGGAATTGACGTCAAGCTGAGATTTACAGCCGTCTGCTTGTCCCCGGGACAACTTCAAACTATTTCAGGATTTCAGGCAGGATTTTTTTTAACCAGAATTTGGTGCCACAAGAGAATTCTACAAGTAAAACCATTCAAACTCAAATGTTCTAGTGGATTTTTTGGGCATGGCAACTGAAACACATTTCTCTGTAAGTTGCTTTATAAATATGTTCTATACTTGATACTCGGCTAAGTATCTGTTGTACCTGGAAGACCAGCACCCCGGTGTGTGCCACCGACAGGCTGAGCTTCGATCCCTCTCGGTCCTTGGCTGGGTGCAGACGAACGCCGTACATTTCCAGCCGCCGGGCGATTTCCAGCAGCTGGTAGTCCGATTCCGCAGGAGTCTGCCCGCTAAGGAGGAGAGCGATCCATCAGTTCAGTAATTATCCATCAAATCAATCAGTATCCTATGTGACTCTTTCTAAAGACTTCATAGTTTCTTCTTCTTCTTCATCTGTTGACATGAAGATTAAGTTCCACGTGCTTAACTCTCTCAGAGCACTGGGGACTGTCGCTGCCATGATTTGACAGCTCATCAATATCCTTCACCACATGGCCATGTGTCATTGTTTCAATCTGCCAGATTTGAGAGGGGAACCAGTCCAAGTTTCAGTTCCAGCTGGTTACTGGTAGAAAGTCTTGAAATACACCACAGGATCAGATGTCAGTGCCCGGAAAGAAATCTGCCACAATACAAGTCAAAAAAAAAATCGGAAAATAGCTTCCTGTTTCCTGTATAAGCTGCTGAATTGGCCACTTCCTTCCTGCGTCGTCAGGGGGGTGCTGAGGGACTTGAGGAGGGAAGGGGAAGGAGAGAGGGAGCCCAGAGAGACGAGGGGAAAGGGTGTGCGCCGTGAAGAGTGTGACCGTGACAGAAAATAATCAACAAGTCTGAGATTATCTGTAGTTGAGGACGGGCTGAAGGGGAATTTATATTTCGAGAAAACAGGGAAAATACATCTGTCTGTGTGTGTGTGTGTGTGTGTGTGTGTCCCAAGGGCACAGAGGCAGGGCCAAGTACTTTGTTTGTAGATAGCCACCTCTGCGGGGGAGAGATTAAAGTGCGTGTGTGTGTGTGTGTGTGTCCACATGAGTGTTGGCGTGTGTGAGCAGTTGTGGTTTAGGAGATAAAGATCTCAGCAGGAGAGAGAGGTATAGGTTGGCTGTAATTGTTTAATGTGTGCGTGTGTGTGTGAAAAACAACGTCTCCTGACAGCTTCAATCTCAACGACACCAGGAAACCCCAGTCAGACTAAAGCTCAGCTAAGTATTGTTTTCTAAGAAGGGATAATCTTGACCTGCTATTTCAGGTAAACACCGCTGCTCTTGTAACTGTTCAAATGACCTCAATTCTTATTTAATTCCTGCTATTAAAGCTGTGCGGAACACGTGTACCATTGTTGGACACTTTGCCTTATATTTAGAACATTAGTAAACAAAAAATAGATACTATGTCTATAATCAAATCACCATAATCTTCTTTTAAAAGACATTTTATGGACAAGAGCAGCTCTCATGACTGTACACACACAGCAGCTTTGGCTCTTCTCTGAACTGTGCATGCAACAACTCACACATGCTTGCGGTGGCAGTCGGTGACCTTGTCTCTGATGGCGTCCTGGTCGGGCAGGTACTTATTGTGGAGGAGGTGCTGCCAGCTCTGGGTCTCGTCGAAGTCTCCGATCTCCGCTGATGGAGGAGAAGAAAGGGGGGGGGGGGGGGGTGGAAGTCGGTAGACGGGTGAGTATTCAATATTTATTTGGAGTGAGAAAGAGGAGAGGAGAAACGAAGGTGAGAGAGGAAGTGCGTGGCTACAGGAAGAACAGATAGAGATCATGTAATCATGTTTTATGATTTATTATCATTATCTGTTCCGCTCGTTTTAATCTTGTATATACTCCATCTCCATCTAATCCACTGTAGATGCAGTGTGCCGATGCGAGCCTCCATCTGTTTAATAACAACCACTCGCGCTGTACCACCCGCAGGTGCACACACACACACGCATGCCAGCACTGACGGTTACCACGGCAACCCAGTGATATCCTTCAAGCATGGCGTGCCGCAGCGAGCACCATAACCCATAAATTCTATCTCCTCCACTGACTGAATAACAACGTTCGCCGGAAGGTGAACACAGATAGAAACGGCTCCCACACAGTGTTGACTTCTTTCACACATCACGATTAATGATACTAGTTTTCCATGTAGGGGAATATTAATAATTGATGTTACGGATAAGGACTGAGGAATAAAGACAGAGAGGGAGGAGGGCGACGTTTCGATCGCGGTACCATGCTGGTAAAGCATCTGTCCTGCTGGAGCGAGCCGAGACCCTCTTCTCATTAGTGTCATCGTAACTGTTAGACCCAGTGAGAGGCAGCTTTGTGTTGATATGATGCTCTTTTTATTTATCCAGTACACGCATGGGGAGAACTGCTTGAATATCCCTATAACTGAATATTTGCCGTGATATTTTAGTATTAGCGAATTTTACATTAAAGGGACGATTTCCACATAATATTTAGAACCTGATGCACGAAAGGAAGTAGTGATGCATCCTCAGGTGGAAGCCTTGACTGCATTTGTTCCAGTGTGATAATTTTAAATATACTTTGTAAATAAACGTCTACTTGACTCGATTCTTCATTTTATCTTGTCTAACTGTATTAAAATAATGATGCGACATGGTGCTCGTTGTGAAAAACATGTCAAACTGCCAAAGCGACCCCTGCGTGTGCTGCACTTACACTGAATGATGTGGGAGACCATGAGGGCGGCGCTGGTGTCGTTGCAGATGAGGCGACCGCAGGCGAGGTCGCGCTTGATCTGCAGGGCGAACAGATACCTGGAGAAAAGAGAAACGGAGGTAGAGAGGACAAAGAGGAGAGAGTGAGAGGAAAGGGGAAGTAGAAAGGGAAAAGGCACAGACAGACAGGTCAATGCACACTCTCAACAGCTTACATTGTTGTAGGGAATTCCACTACACACACACACACACACACACACACACACACACACACACACACACACACACACACACACACACACACACACACACACACACACACACACACACACACACACACACACACACACACACACACACCTGATTTATTGCATCTCCTTGCGACAAACTGTTCCCTAATTGGGAAAATGCTCCTTTTCTGTTAATAATTACAAAGTCTGCTTCTTATTGCTTGATCTGGAGCTCATGAGCAGAGTCACGCACTGCACGTCCATGTATGTGCTGCCAGGTCATGACGCCGCACTTGCCGAGAAACAGCAGAGGCAGCATCATAAAGCAGAGAGAGCAGTGTGTAGGTGGTGGGACGACAGCTTCGCTCAAAACCTATTGATAATAAAAACTATGACTCAACACACACAAGCCCACGTAAAGTGTCAATCATTGTTCTAACGCATACTGAGTTCTCAGTGTGTTACTCTGAGGGTTTGCTGCACATCTTTAGGAAAAAAACTGAAGAGAAAAATAAACATCTTTTAAGAAAATGGAAAAAAATAACCGGAGCCAATTCGACATTTCTCCCACATGAGCGCTCTAAAACCTCGAGCTCGACGGCGCCCCCCCAGAGGCTCACATTCACAGTGCATCCATGAGCGTATGATCAATGGACCATTTTATGAAATATCCACTTCAACCTTTCTATAACTGTGTCATTAGCTCAATGATAGAGTTAACAAGGCTTCGGTGAGAGTCTCTATCGTTTTATTTCCGCCCTGGGAGGAAGAACAGCAGGGGCTTTTATTGTGTAGGGACGGCAGGCCAATTTAGAGTGAAACGTCTTTTGTGGAGAATGCAACTACAGCGACAACATACAGTATAACAACATTAAACCGGAACTTACAGTGACTGGCCAGTGTTGTGTCACAGTTAGAGTATCTGTGGCTCAGGAGATCACTGGTTCAATCCCCATAAAGACCAGAGAAGGACTTTATAAATGCAGCCCATTTACCAGGGTCCCATTTTAATACAAAGCCAATGACAGGCTGATGTATCCCCAAACAAATCTTTCCTCCATCTGCCTGTTTCCATGTTTGGTCTGCATGTTGTCACACTGACAGCAGATTAACACAGTGACAGCAGAACAAAGAGAGTGGGCCAGCTTCCTGTTTAATAAAAGGAGTCAGCTGGCACACCACAGATGAGAGGCAGCATTTCACAGTATTCTGTTGTTAATTTTAAGTTTTAATACTAGGAACAGTGGTTCGATGCTACAGTAATTCGAGCTGCTTCCATCTCAGACATGAGCTGGTGTATCTGCAGTTAATGTAGATTTAAAGAAGTCATACTATCCTGCATACAGCCAGAGGAGGACTTGAGGTCACCTGCAGCTCTTCATCTCAAATATTACAAACTGTGATTTAAATTAGAAATTTATCCTCAAATCAACTCCTGAAGAACAAATGTGAAAGCAACTGGAACAAGAAATAACCACTCCTGTCAGTTTCTTGTCCATATCACCCATTTCCTTCCCAACAAAGTCAGCTGACAAAAACACATGAAATCGACGCTCTGACACAGTGAAGCTGATATTACACAAGTAAACTACACACAGTAACACTGGATTACGTGCTGTGAATCCTGTGTGTGTGTGTGTGTGAGGGAAAGGCGAAGATGTGACTCAAGGATTACAACGAATTTTCCCCTCTCAGACCAGAGCTAACACTTCCTGCTTTCCTCTTGAGTCGAGTAAATCCAGCTGGGCATGTCGAGGCAAGCGCTGCACCGTGGGAAGATGAGGAATCAGTCGGTATCGGCGTTGTGTTGCTGAAAGCCCGAGTTTAGTTAGACGGACGCAAATGGCGCAGTTGACTCTTTTGAAAAAAAGGGTAAAACAAGATGGTCCTTGATATTTTACCCACAAAAGATGGAATGTGAACATTTTTCCTACATAATCTAATCTTTGGATGCTTCTCCAGTTTCTGCCGGCGTTCTTACATTAGTTTAAAATGAGAATATGTCTCCCAGAGTAAAAAGCTTCAATCCTTTGCAGTAAGACCGCCTGTTCAGCATGCTTTCAGCTATTTTTGAACAACACATGTTTTTATGAGCCTGGTTCCAAGACGACAGACTTAAATGTCTTGTTTGGGTCCAGAAAAGGGAAGAATAACCTTGCTAGATGTTGTGGTATGCGGATATAAACGTGTTGTAAATGTTAAGAGGCAACTACAAATACAAAACAAAATCCAAACATGTTGTAGGAGGGGAAAAGATACAGCTATAAACTGTATATGGTGTTTAAAAATCCCCCTGGAGGGCGGGCAAAACCCTCCTCTTCAGAAAGGTGTGGTTTTCTGCAACGTGGAGACCTACCGAGTCAGCTCCTCCATGAGCTGTGTGTGGTCAGGAGGGAAGAACTTCACCACGAAACGGAGGATGGTGTTTTTAGGCCCTGAGGGAGGGAAATAACGGGATATGGGTGAGAACCGAGGGGCGGGAGGAGGGTAAGTACAGATTCAGAAGAAGAGGCAGACCAAACATTCTCCTGTTATCCTACCCAGTGTCTGATTCATGAAGATTTGAGTCTCTGTGTATGCAGCATTAACTAAATAACTGTCAAACTTCAAGGGCCAAGATCTAACTTCTCATTTTCTAACACTTGTCATTTGGGAAGATGTGTCACGAACTTTAAATGTCATAATTACACTCGTGGTCATTTCTGAGCATCTGTGAGCTACTTACGTCTGATCTGTTTCAGCGTCGGCTTCAGCAGGTCCAGCCACACCTGTGGAGGACAGAGGCCGACTTTACCATCACAATAGTGTCTCGTGACATTCTCTCACTACAATGCGGCGGAAGAAGGTTTATTTAAATAAGTCATTCAGTAGCTAAATAAAACTCTGGAGCTAGTGGATTTGAATGGTTTCCTCAGGAGACTGTTGGGCCCGGGCGGTGTTATGCGCTCTCCATATGAATAAAATAAACAGAAACTTTGAAACAAATAATCGATATCTTACATTGGGCTTTCTATACATTTTAAAACACACTGTTACACACAATTAATGCAACAGCAGCTCCTTATGATCCATAATGGAAGAGTCATAGTATCAATATTGTCAGAACATGAACATGATGCTCCTTGTAATGGCTCTTATATTTTCATTCTGGGTTATTTATTACACCTATAAAATTCCCCACTAGCTAACATAAAGAAGATGAACATGAACACATCGCAGGGTGTGCTGACAATGTCCTCATTATTTCTTCAGTATTGCATCCTTTGTGGTCCACTTCAAAACCGCCTCCAGCCCCAGACACAGAAATGCACAGTGGGTACTTGTAATCGAGCATATTGAAGCGTTTGTATGTGCATATTGATACATGAATGGGGCAGGCTATGAATGTTGTCCTCCAGCTATGGGTTCCTTTATTAGGCAGAGACGACAACAAACTGCAGACGCGGCCCCAGGCGTCTCCCACCAGCTGCTTCTTTCATGAAACGCATAGAAAGACCAGGTGAAAGCTGCGACGCCATAAATCCCCAGAGGGGACTCTCCCCTGCAGAGTCCCTGTGTGGCGCACTGAGCTCCTCCATTACATTACGTGGGCCTAATCACAACCTTCGCGTGAAGCAGAGTGTGCGCCCATGTCATTTAGGCTAAAGTTAACTTGTGGGAAAGGGAGAAGGAAACGTTGCCGAGATCCTCTCGACCACACGGAGGAGAGAAAATCCTCTGCCTGTGCTGTGCAAACATCTTGGATCCTAAATGTAAATCGGTGCTTTTAAATGCGTCTTTGGAATATTATTGGAATAGGCTCCTTTCACAATTACAGCACTAAAAAGAGTAAAAGACAGAAGAAAATGTATTCAGCAAAAATACCGTCATCTTGCGCTGGTCCTGGTACTCCAGTCCGAAGTAGTCCCCCTCCGTCAGGTTGAGGTGGACACAAGCCAGGTCGAACAGCACTTTGCCAGGAGAACGTTGCTGGAGGAGAAGAAGAGAGGTGGAGAAAGACCAATTTAAATTAATATGAAAGTGGAGGATAGAGGGAGTAATGCAGACGCCACATTGTCACACAGCATCTCGTCAGTGGGAGAGCTGATAGTGGAGTATTTTTGAACTGACTTAACCCAATAAGTTTCCTCAGTGAAAGGAGACGTGTATATAAATGAATGAAAAATCCTGATGCCATGTTTTTTTAATTCTACTGATCTTTGACCCCAGAAACAATCACAATGCCCCAGGAAAGAGCAAACGTGTGCATCAGGTATCATCTGTGTTCTGTTAAAGGACATCGCTCTGCCCAGTGCTGGTATGTTAGCATGTAAACCGTGGTTCTTTCTGGAGTCGTTCAGCGGCGACAGGCATGACGACTAAATGTGGGACCAAACGAGACCCAGACATGGAAGCGAACCCAAAATTAGCACAGAGCTATTTTCTCCGAGGCGGTTCGAGTGTAACAGTGCCACCCTGTAAGTGTGCGGAGCTTCTGAGGGGATACACCGTGCTATTACATTCAGCGAGTCTGATGAGGCTCCAGTGGAGGTCTGTTATGTGTAGCTGTTAAGACACGCATTCCTGCTGCTGACAGGCACACACAGGCAAAAACACAGATCTGAGATCGTCATCAGCAACAAACAAAACCTATACAGTCTAAATGTAGGAAGGGTGGGGGATGATGTTGTGACTGGGGCATTTTAAATTGGTTTTATTGTGTCACGAACATTAAAATAAAGAAGACATATCTTCTTTTAGATCTGTTATGGGCCTGTTGCTGCCTAGAAAGCCATAAATAACACTGACTTTAGTAAGACACCAAACGCTATCAGGCTGCCAAATTTCTGAAGCAACTTTGGACATCTGAATTCTCACAAACAGCTCCTCCGGAAAATGTCAGGATAATGTCTAGACTGTCCGAACGCAACTCAACTTTGCAAACGCCATGCACCTCATTTCAAAAGTTATTTGCCACGATAATCCATGACATTTTTGATATTTTTGTATTTAAGAACAATCTCCTGAGTTTCTCCCATTGAATACTAATAAAAAGACAGAATAAGTTCAAACTGCCAGAGTGTCAGGATATAAAAAGGATTTGGATGTAGAAGCTGCACAATAGAGGCCACAGGCAGGAGGGAGTGGTGAGCAGGAAAAAAAAATGAGGAGGAGAGGGATCAGAGCAGCGCAGGGCTCGGTGTGAGCCAAGTCTGTCACCATCTGGCTACCGTGTGTGTGTGTGTGTGTGTCCATCTGTTTCTGTGTGGTTAAGACTGTCTGTAGGGACACACCCACATACTGTACTTGACCGCCCACACACATGCACACTTTCAAGCTACCCAGGCCTCTAGAAACAACCGATATCGGACTGTTTCACGTCAGTTCGTCTGCAAACACACGCGACCTGGCTGAGTGACAGCTGAGTGACAGCTGAGTGATGTCCAAGCGTGCATGTGATGACAGAGACGACTCGGAGCGTGACTGGCAGATGCCACAAAGCTCGAGGATCTCTGGAGTTTGGACGAGATCCAGATCTATGGGCCGTGATCTGGTTTAACTGAGGTTAAGAGGGGAGAGGAGGAGGTGGGAGAAAAGAGTCTGAGTTTAACGCAGATTAAAATGCAGGGAAGGAGACAGAATGTTTTTTTTTTTAAGACAGAATAAGAAATCTCTCTCTCTATCTCTCTTCTTTCTTTAACTGACAGAATAATTAGATAAATTGTGCTTTAAATTGGACATTTATCTTCAGAGAAAGAACACATGTTAAAGCCATTCTTTTTATCACACATTGATTTTTGTGTTTACGTACCAAGCGCATTTTTGAGTCGAGAAAGAAGGAGAATGACATTAAAGCCCCAAAAAATGAGAAGGAAAAGAAATCTGAGTGTTTTGGAAACAGCTCGTCTTGCACAAAAGGCCGCGGCTGAATTCCAAGTGTGTTTTAGGAAAAAGCAATTTCCTTCAATATCATCGACTCCTTCTCCGGTAAAGAGAGCGGGCCTGTGTGAATGCATTAGGGAGATATCCCCTATCACACTTAAGTTATGTAAGACGGTGGAATGCAGAGGGGAATGTCCCTGAAGGAACAGGGGTGAAATCTTGAAATATCAAAACCAGTTACAATAACAGAGGGTCCTCCATCACTTGAGGTGTCACTGTACAGGTGATATATATCTTCTTACAGACGTGTGCCACATTCTTTGTTTCGTGTAAGATGCTCAGGTCTGGAGCAAATGAGCAAATTATGTTGTTGATATTGTTTAATGAAAAGAAAACAACGACCTGTGGTACCAGTCCAAATCTAAACTGGGAGGATACCCGAGTGGAAAAAGAAAACGTTTTAATGAAGAAGGGAGGAAAGCAGTGTCCCAGTCCTGGCCAAAACCATAAGGGGTAGCAGATTCAGCTCTTTTCAGGGGCTGAGGCAAACCTCTGAAAACAACGGTGGCTGATCTGGATCCTGTACAGGGAGGTTTATAAAATTCTAAATCATATTTAAATTTTACTCTTGCATTTACATCTGCTGTGCTGTAATTTTACAGGCTATGTTAGTCCAATGGTTTGATTCACTTTCTCTAGAAAGAAAATGACTTTAAGGAGAACCGAGTGTTTACAAACTGGTAATAGGCACAGAGGCAGACTGAAAATACCGCCGGTGGCTAAGGAGGTTCTTTCAGGAGGAAGTAGTTTCCTGTTGTCTGAGATAACATTTCAGTTATAGGCACCATCGTCAGCCACGGCCAAAGGCAGGGGAGGATGCCATCCTTAGACTTCTGCCACATTTCCATAGAGGATATGATACAAACTGTCAGATGACCAAAAAGCTGCCAGTTGTTTCAGTTCACGATTTCTTCTCTCTCCCAGTCTGACACCAGAGTTAACAGATACAGTACAACAAGCAGTGGTGCTCCCCGAAATGAAAGTGGCACACAAAATGAAACAGCCCGGGCCTGTTCTCGTGATCTGCTCCGGACTTGGCAGCAGTGGAAATGGACACTCGGTCGAGGTTAAACATGATATCCATATATATAGGTTTTGTTTCTAATAAAAATTATGGAATAAAAATAGGCTTGGCGTCACACTTGCTGGTGCAGGGATGTCGGGAAAGTGATAATGACAAAGCACCACAGGGAAATCTCCCCAGTGAGGTTTACATTTTAAAAAGTTTGAGCGTCTAAAAATAAGTGCTGTGTGCGAGCTTCGAGATCTTTCAGCTGAACAGAGCAGACGAGGCCCAGTCCGGGGTCTTTTCAGTTCAAATCACAATCGCCTCATTCAGCGGCTTCCATCAATGAGCCTTTCTTAGTCGGCCAAAACACAGACGGATATAGTGTCTTATCTAGATGTGGAATGAGGCTTTGGGAATTTCATATGCATACAGTGAAGCGTTCGTCGGCGTGTGTACTCGCATGCAGACGCAGAATAAAAGAGCCTGAAAAAGAATTTCCAGCTCCAGACAGTAAGAGCAACCTGCAAAGGGCAAGGTCGCATCCATAAAGGCAGGGTCCAGTTTCACACAGCTGTCCTGTTGGGCCTTACACCAAACACAGCTCTTATATATATA
The DNA here is from genome assembly GCF_947347685.1 of Pleuronectes platessa. Taxonomy (NCBI): domain Eukaryota; kingdom Metazoa; phylum Chordata; class Actinopteri; order Pleuronectiformes; family Pleuronectidae; genus Pleuronectes; species Pleuronectes platessa. The sequence goes on from NC_070649.1 coordinate 8,235,717, forward strand.
TGTTTTAAAGATAATTAGAGGGCTAGCAGGTCTAGCAGGGAGCCTTAATGACCGACTGTCCGCCAGTGAACTGTGCCGGAGTCTGGCTTCAAGATCTAACACAATAGGAGGACGAGAGGGGACTTCTAGAAGACGTGGGAGAAGGAACATTGAATCCATTTGAAACCATTCAAATCAAATGTGCTTGCTTGTGACAAAGCTAATGAGGAAAACACTTCATGCTGTTATTGATGGGACGGTACAGAGCAGAAAAGTGACTGCTCATTTTTCCAGCTAGTGAGTCAGAACAGAAAACAAATAAATAAATAAATAAATAAATAAAGCATGAGGCCCTTTTTGCTGCAGCAGCTGAATCAACTGCTTCCTCTTCCTGTTTACTTTTCATAACATGACTCATGCCCTCAGATTACAGCGGTGGCCCCAGAACCAAACCTGTGTCCAGAGGCTGTGTGTGTCACAGCAATAAAATAAAAAATATCCAACATAGTCGGCTGGAAATTTGATTGTGTTGGATCCCGCAGGTAGAGAAAGCCAAAATCTATCCAACAGCTCAGAAGATAAGTGATGAATCTGTATGTTCTGCTTTTAACTCCCTCAGTTTGTTTTTTTTACTTTGGATCATCCCCTGTGTCACTCCATCCCCTGTCTGGTGTCCAGACTCCATTTCGGCTCTTTGCCTATCAGGGGCACTTGCCAGTAATCCGTCAGCGAGTCTGTTTACTCATCAGAGTGCGCCTCTGCTAAGCCCACCCCCAATCACTGTTACACAGCAAAGCCGTCGGCCAGCAAAAACACACACACACACATACACACACATAGAATCAAGCAAACACACTTCCTCCAGGCATCCGCGTCCAGCTTGTTCTGACCCCGGAGGCCTGCAGCTGAGAAAACCTCCATATATTTCCCTTCACTTCTCTTTATTCTTTTTTTCTTCTTACGGCTTTCCTGTGGCTCCCTTTATGTCGGAGATGAACAGTTAATGAAAATGCATAAATTACAGTAATAAACCTCTCGGGCAAGTCGGCCGTTGATAAAGTGGTCCCTTTGTGAGACCGCACAAGCTGTATCTCACACTCATACTCGATGTCAGTTTTTACATTTACCATCCAAAAGTCTACGTGGATATATTTGACCTATTCATTATATTGTTTATCTTCCAGTATTTCCTTTGCTCTCTCGCTCTCTCTCCTCTGATCCCGTCTTCCCCTGCCAACCCACGGCCAAGTAAAACATTCTCACCATCTGTGGCAGTGAGGTTTTACAGAGAAAGCCCAGAGCGCCACTGATGCAAATGACCTATGAAATCCCCCCCCAAAAATGACCAGACATTTTTTTAAGATTTTCTTATAAAATATTACTAAATAAGGCCACTGGGCTGATCCGAACAACTGCAGACTCCAATCAAGGCTTATCATACTCTTGGCAGAAATGTGTTTTTCAGAATAACTCATTACTCCACACATGCATGAAACAAAAGAAAGCGTCTTGAAGGGAATTGGCATGAAGTAAAAAGGGTGTTTGAAGGGTACTTCTCCTCTGTAACGCTGGTCTGGTCTGCGGCACTCGGACTTATGTCAACAGGGATAGAAACCAGATGGGTGAGACTGACGATAAGAACTCTCCACGGGGGGGGTGACAGGAGTAAATAAATAAAAAAGTAAAGAACACCTCAGAGCTGTTGAGTTTCTTCCCTCGGCCTCCTGCTAGGAATTCCAGCATGGGGTCTTTGCAGCTCAGCTCAGGAAATCCATCAATTAGTCAAAACTCAAGACTTAAAACAACTATCAGATATATGTGATAAAAGAAATAACAAAGTTGGATACATGGAAAGTTGAGGACAAAGAGATATGGATACTTGTTTATTTTCTCTGGTGAAACTGATCATAGAAATATGAGGAGAGCATGCTGTGTCCTGTTGCTAAACTTCAGGCCAATGGGACAAAAATCAACAGAGAGGACGCAGCTTGAGTTGGGGTGACGTGCGATCGGAAGATGCAGTTTTTTTCTTCTACCTCTGTGTCAGTATGCAACGCCGGCATTTTGTCCAATCTCCTCACAAGCAGCCTGGATTACAAAATGAGGCAGATCGGGGGGTTGTTCCCTGAGGCGATGTTTTACAGGACAAAGCACAGTGTAGTCGATGGAATCTGCTTTAGTAGTGTCATGTTAAGAGTCACTGCATTGGTGCGAGATCTTCAGCTTTGGAATTAAGGGAGCTGCTTAATGACAAACGACAAGGATCCCCCAACCCCCATGGCACTGGTAAACCCGGCTGCCGCTCCACTAATGTCACAGAGAAGAAATGCCAGTGAGTTTTCCCCATAGCGTGTTAGCATTGGCTAATGCATCTTCCTGAATGATGAATATATAGAGTGGTACAGCTTTGGTGCAGCTGCATCCACCAATTGGTGAAATATTTGGGATGCACTTTTGATATGGTTTTTAAATTATATTTCTTGAATTGTTCCACTTTGGGGCATTTATTGAAAAGATTCAGTATCATCCTGGTATGAAGTTAAAGAATGCCACTGGCCTGGACACTACAATTTCCCCTCAAGAAAAAAAAAAAGAAGAGAGAAACACGAAATACCACTAAGCAGTGGGACAGCTGGGCAAGGCCTCCTCCCTCCTCGACTGCCCACCAATCACATTCTCTCTATAAGATTAGGTTAAATGGCTTAACCCAGTGGCCGGTTCCTCCATGCTGCCAGAAGGGAAAGGATTCAGGGTTCACGCAAACCACACACACACACACACACATATGCCTAACTGGACTGGTGAATACACAGCAGGTTGGCAGAACACCTGCTATAGCGTTTTGCAGTGACAGCGAAGGTGCGGTGGGAAATCAAACTGGCAACACCCCTGATGCAGGATGATGAAAATGCCTACAGGCTGCGATGAAGACCACAGTGTGTCTCACTTTGCAAGTGTATATGTGTGTGTGTGTGTCTGCATGTTACGGCTGAGTGCACAGTTGAGGCAGACAATTAAATTGAGCAGCAGAGGGGAATACATGCACAGTGTTGTACCATTAAAAAAAGCAATTAGTGTCTAGGGTAGGATGGTGGCGGGGACGTTTGTACTACGCCTCGTGAAATAATGAGGACTGTAAATTTCACAGCACACAACTGCTTTGTCCCCTGAAGCATCTGGCGCTCCAGCGAGAGAGACGGGCCGATAAAATGCAAACGGTCGACCAAATGCTGCAGGCTTTTATCTTAAGTGTCTGACAGTATGTCACTGTGAGGGGCTCCACTTCTCCTTCTCTGCATCCCACGTCAGTCAAACCTCAACCTGCAGACGTGATGTCCCTATTTCCATGTCCACTGCTAATCCATGGATCTTCACCGTTAACCCGAGTGCACAAGCCTTTAAAATGTGCTGATTTGCCCAAATGTAAACAAGCATGGTACAGATAGTCTCCTCTAGAATCTCTTAAACACGCCCACACTCCAAGAAAATAATGGAAAATCACACACTATAGGATATTATTACGACTAGTGGTCCAGAAGCAGGGCCGGACCACCTCACACATCTCTCGTGTGACCGCATGGGGAGGCAGATGGATAGTGGCGTGGCGCAACAACTTGCTCTAATGTTAGTAAACAAATGTAGACGGCGAAACGATGTCGTCAACACCGGTTATCTGATTTTTCGCTAGCTGGCATTAGCCTCAGAATGTTATCCGATGCACATTCGGCTGCTCTGGGCTCTTGGTCTCGCTCACTGGCTGTGGCGTGATCATCCTGGTATCAAATCGTAAAATATCTAACCTGTTTGATAAATATCAGGAACGGCCCTGATGATTCTGTGGGCATTTCAGGAGGTTTAAAGAATGGCTCTGAATCACACTACCAGATAATCTGGGCCGAACATCGCCAAACACAAAGATTCCAGACCAGATTTCTCAGATTCCTGTAGTCTGAGCCTTATACTTTATTGTCCAAAATCTCCCATAGATGTTTAACAGGGTTGAGATCTGGTGAAGGCAAAGGTCACAGTGTAACTCACATCAATTTCAATCTGGTGGAACCTTTGAGTAAACCCTCGTGACCTTTGGGTGGGAGCAGCAACATCCTGTGACTCCTTTAATTCCTCACGTCTGCAGATTAAAACTGACGCACTAATGTTTGACATGCAGATAAAGACGAGCTTAAATCAGTATTAATGGTGTAGATACCTAAGCCTGGATTGTGTTGCTGTTGGTGTTGATGAAACAGATGATTTACAGTGGAAAAACTAAGCCTTCATTGAACATGTTTGTTTGAGCCTTAAAGAGGACACACAGATGATTTACAAGTTATTAACAACACGTATTTGTGCCATAGCCCAAAAAACTTCAGTGCATTTCAAAGTGGAAATTATAGTGGTATTAAAGCATGTCCATCAGCACTCACACAAACAAACACACTGGGCCATAAACATTCAACTGGAAATGAATCAGTCAATCAGCTTCAATCAACTTCAAATGAAATGCTCCCAAAAACCAATGTGCTTAAAAAAGAAAATTCAATCACAGCCAAAGTCAGAAGAGTGTTGATAGCGATTCATCAGGGAGCACAGTGCTGGAAACTCCCAGTCTGAGATGTAAAGGAACAGTCTCGGAAAAAGTGGATTATGATGGGGTTGTCTTTTAAGCGTTGCGAGTATGATGAGATCTAAGCATGACAAAATCGTTTGACGGAAAGAGAAAGAGAGAGAGAGGCATGGAGTCTGAGGCTGATAATACAAATTAGGAGAGGAAAGAACAGGAAGGTTGAGAAAGGGTAAAAACTTTTTCACATTTGAGCCCGCATTCCTCCGCTAGTTTCTCGGAGAAACACGCAGCAGGGGAGATGCCATAGAATTCCACTGAGGCTTCTGGAAAACATCCAGACGGAGGCGAGGAGGGAGCGAGGAAGGAGATTAAGAAACACTCCACCTATTGAAAGAAGACCGAGCGCTGTGTGCTCCCACAGACTCACTCAAGCAATGTCCAAATGCTGAGGAGAGAAGTTACACAGCTCGGTCCAGAGCTGCGTCAGAGACTGAATGAGGGCGCTCAGTGGTCTTTTATATCTAAATCTAATAGGGCGCCTTGGTGTTTCATCTGGTAGCTAAAATCCTCGTTCCCTCTTGTGCAGTTCTTTTCTGGTTCCCATACCAACGACGATGGACTCCCATGTTTGAGGAATCTCTTAATTCCAAATCAACATGCAACCTTAAGGGTAAAAAACAAATAAAACTAGAAGGGCACTCAGGGAATGCATACCTCCGCCAAGGCCCAACAGTCCCCTTATTAAACTACACTTAAATCCACTAGATTTGTATTTGGATCTGCACCAAATTGCTCAAACTCATAGATTTCAGTACCTGATACAAATCCCGATTACAGACCAACATTTAAAAGGGTTCTTCCCTGACCCATACACCAAGTTTTATTGTAATCCGTCCAGTAGTTTTCGTGTAATCCTGCTAACTTCGAAAACATAAATTCTTTGACATCAAAAATGGCCGCCACATTTGCCTGCATTGCTCTCATTTGATTCCCGAATAAACAATGTGTTCCTGGGGAGAAGCCATGCTCCCCCGCCTCTCCCTCAGCTGTGACTTTATCACCTATACCGAGGGAAAACCCTGACACGAGCTAAATACTCTCCGGCATCATCGAGGGGAGATTTACGGCTGCAGCTACAGCTGGAACGAGGAGCCCGCAAAACATCTGTCGAGCTCACGCCAAGAGAAATCAGAGTAAAAGGTTCATTTTATGTTACTTTGTACAAACTTGGCTCCACCTTAAATGCCCAGCTCTGACAAATTGAGCTTCGGTTTCCAGGTAGAGGAGGCCAAACAATCAAAAAGCCTCATTATACAGCAAATTTGATCTGATTTGGATAAACAGCACTGCGGCCTGAAGCCCCGTACTGAGTCCAACAGCAACACGTGTCATTAAATACACCGTACAGCTTCTGTTTGTCAACCTCAGCCAAATCATTTGTTAAATGCAGAGCTGGATAACCGCCAGTGTGTCTGGTGGTGTCGATAAAACCCACCAGCCAGCAGACGAGGTTGATTTTACATTGTGTTTGATACGACAACGCTGAGGTTTTACCACACGGTGACAGGGAAGGTGAGATATTATTACTGTAGTGCCACAGCCCCAATCGAACACAGGAAACAATCAATATCCCACTTGTGAGAATATAATGACAAGGGAAATTTGCAAAAGCAATAGTGAGAGTTTCACCACAATCACAGCCCCAGCTCCAAACCCAGACTCGTAATCCACAAAATAAATCGACTAAATTGTTAGGGGTGGTTTTTGTGTAGAGGAGGTACAGCAATTACCCTGAATGGGGCCCAGCTCTTCCACTATTGGCCTCCTCACTGGGGACCTCATTCACAGCAGTCACACAAAAATCCCTTCTACAGCCAAGCAGCGCGGACAGTGTTTGCTCATTCACCGGCTTCTGTGGGAGTCGGATGCGTGTCTGTATGCATCTTTCTCTCCCTCCCGAGCCCCGCAATCCCTCTTTCTCTCTAATGCGGCGAGTGAAACACTTCTCTTTTTCCTCAGTGGGGCCCACTTTGTTTCTTTCCCACCCCCAGCTAGCTCCCTTTCAGAAACAACCCCTCGGGGAATCGGCCTCCTTCGGAAATAGTCTTCCCCTTACTGGGTAATAATCTCCCTGTCTTGTCCCCTCATTCCCTCCTTCCTAGCTCAGAGGCAGCTCCGTCTGCGGCCGGTCTTTGAACTCGGCACGTCTAAATGCTTCCACGTGGCTCCATGTGCACACACCCACCCTAAAAGCCAGGTTACAATAGGCATGCTTCTACTGAAACCATGCAACACCAGAGTGTGACACAGCATGGGGAGAGGACTGACAACCAAAAATCCAATTCTCACTTCTTTAAAATTTGTTTTCCTTTTTACTTTAACAGTAAGAAATTGCTCTTTTCCTTTGCTCCGCGGGCAGGTCAAAGTTTGGGGTCAACTTCATAGAGCTAAATAATAACAAGTAGCTGAGAGGAAACTCAGTCCACAGTTAGAACTCCCTCTCTGAGGTCTCTGACCACAGGAATGAGACAGTGGATGCCAATGATTACATAATACAGCACTGAGCCTCCGTCTGCAGGCATGCTGCTTCCACATGTTCCTCAAACCGGCGGTCGGGACACCACAGACAGTCCGAGAACATTTCTAATTCAGATATTTTGACATTTGTGTACGATTGGCTCGTTGCTGTGAGCCTCTTAGTCCCCATGGCTACACTGGTCAAAACTTTGCATCCATGCACTGCGCAGTTTGTGGTGATTCCAGAGGCCGATTTAATTCGAGCAAATCAATCGTTGTCTTCATGGAGACGTAGAGGAAAACAGGCTGTCCACTGAACAGACAACCGCTGGCAGATTAAATCTGCATGGAGCTGGCAGGCTAACAGACGCTAACCCCCTGAAAACAGCATGATGATCAGAAATTGTATATAAAGATGGATGACATGTCACCACTTCCTCCAACTATCCAGAAGTTAAGCCAAAATATCTTGGATACAAACAACGCAATTTTCCCCATTTAGAGCCAGAGTCTGTGCAGTAGCAGAAGTTCCGTTTTTATAGCATCAAACAAATATTAAAACATTTCAACATGCATCAGTGTGACAAGAACTATCAATTATTCTCTGTGTTCGTGTCCCATCCACTAACATGGAGGAGGCAGGAGTAACCTAGCTTGTGTTAGCACAGTGCTAAAGGGAGGACGGTGCATCACCCGAGTATTTAAATGATTTAAAAAAAAACAAAAATGCATCATTTATTCATGCTCGGCTATAAGAGAGAGAGTGGGGGAGGGATATTGCATCTGCAGATCTAATAAAATATGTATTTTAATAGGACTATCTTTAACTCGTCTTAAAAGTCTATCTTAGCATGCACGCATTGGAGATATATTCTGGCACATGGAGCTATAAACCTTGAAATCCATGTAACGTGGATTTATGTGGCCCTCGTGAGTTCATAACATAAACAGTATCAATATATGTAATGGTGTGTTACAGCACTGGAGCAGGGACTGGGAGGGAGAGGTGGGTTAACACACAGAGCAGCTCCCTGTGGATGATGATGAATGAGGCCTGACAAACGCCACTGTTAGTACAGTTCGTGTTCCAGGAGGAGAGGAGAGGAGAGGAGAGGAGAGGAAGAGAGCAGAGGTTTTCAAGTTCCTATATTGGAGCATTCCAGAGAAAACAGAAGTCACTGTAAACCATCGCTTAAAAAGCAATATTAAACAAAACCAATCAATCAGTAAATTTCTCTAATTAAAAATGAATCACCAGTTCTCCCCCGTCCCCCACTGAACATAAATACCTCCCAGGAGAGGAGAGGAGATGAGGATTGGAGAGGAGAGGAGGAGGAAGAGAGGGGAGGAAAGAAGAAGACGAGAAGAGGAGAAAGAGAGAGAAAAAGGAAAGGAGACAGAGAAGGGGAAGATCACAAACCCAGAATTTCAGCCTCACCCTGAAATAACATCGTTACACTGTCTTTAACCATCACCTCTACCCACACATCCAAATCATGACAGTTTATAGCTGTCAGTACTGTCAGTACTCCTGCCAACTCTAGACAACCGACGGACACATGATCATACTTCGGCTCCGAGCTTCTAAAGCCCATTTTCTTGATCTAGTATCATTCTTTACTTCTCCTTCCGTCTCCTTTCCCTCTCTCTCTCTCTCTCTCTCTCTCTTGTGTAAGAGAGCAGCTCTGGAGACGAGAGGGGAAATAATTCAATCTCAGCTTCGGGCTAAAATTCTTCAGAGGAGCAAATACAAACATCCCCAACTTTCATTTGAGCCCTTGAGCTGACTGGTGAAAGTTTAAAAACAACTTTATGAGTCAGTCTGTACCAAATTGGGACTGTCTGGTTCTGTGCGCACTAATTCACTAATGGGAAGGCTGCACTAAAACTAATTTCTCCAGCTCTTGTCGGGGCCAAACAGCCGAGGTCTCTGTGGCGGAGGCACAACAATGAGGCAGTCATACCTCTGCTGTGGAGGAGGGATGAGACGCTGTTTAACCCACATGAGCGTTTCTAACAGAGCAGAATGATCTGGCTGTAAAACATTGAAATGCTAAATTGCAACTTCAGGCTGAAGCTGCTTTCGGACACGCAAGTCTGGATATTTTCCAGAAATTCTCCGGAGGGCCTGCATGAGAACGGAAATGTCCAGGTCAGTTGAACTTTTCCTACCAGCCCCCTCACTAAAAAATGTCTGAGTGAGCTCACGTGAGAACAGATCAGGACAAGATGACATGTCCATGTCCTTAACATGTGACAGCCACAAAACTGGAAGATGTCATTGAAATTCTAGAGCTTTTGGCGATAAGGACTAGCAATAAGTAAAAAAACACAAGATTCCCACAGCGAGTCCTGCCTGTCCCTTGCCTGAATGTTCATCCTGTTGTTTGGAACCTGTCTGATCCAGACAATTTTCTGCCGTCCTAATTTTCAGGACATTTCCCAGAGTTCAGCTATTAAAAAAGCCAAATTCAAATGTTGATCTTGAAGAAATTTGAAAGTAAATGGGTCTTTGTCGGAATCCACTGCTCCTTTTGACAAAGGTGCAACCGACTCACTATCTTCCTTTCTCAGCCCTTTCATATCGGCTCCTTCCACGTGTATCATTTACTCCAGAGGCAGCCGGCAGCACAAAGGCCCATCCATTTGAAATGTCAACTGCTTTGCATCGTACCTCAGTGAGTGAATGTGTGTGTGTGTGTGTGTGTGTGTGTGTGTGTGTGCATAATTGTGGCAGGGGACTTGTAGCTCATCTATCACAGGCCTTGGGGGACTGCTAGTCCATCAAATGATGTCGTCTGTAAAGCGCTTCCATCATGCTAATCCTCGTAACCCTCCCCCCCTGTGGTCCTGAATCGCTCCCTAGCTCACTTTTAGACAAAAACACACACAAAAGGTCAGGAGCCATGCAGATCATAAAGCCACAATCCAATCATGAAGCAAAAAACCCTCTCAGTGATCTTACTGCACATCTCACACACAGACACACGCCTCTCTCACACACACCCCTTTCCACTCTGTCCTTCCCCGGACGTCCACTGAGAAAGTCAATCTTGACGTGGATATACTGGAAGGTCTTGCGGGGATTAAGGTCAACATGCTCGACAAGACGTGAGAAAAGTAATAACCAATCAGACTCCACAGATTGAAAGATAGATGGGATA